>NC_051129.1:9425268-9442168 GCF_014839805.1 Manduca sexta
ATTTAAATAATTATTTCCTATTGAAGTAATTATCCGAGATTAAAAGTAGCCTATATGTTACTACAGAACATGATCTATCAGTGAGCCAAATTTTGTCCAAATCCATTTAGCTGTTTCTTCGTTTACTTCTAACAAACATCCAAACATTTCACCAACTTTCGCATTTATAATATTGTATGATATTGATTTCACAAATGTAGATAATATGGTTGGAATATAACAAACATTGTCTTTTAAAAGCTTGCTTAAATAAACCTCGTTATAACATTCTCAAAGGCTCTGATATTTCTAATTACCTGATAAAAAAGCAGTTGAATAACATTGCTAACTAACTCTGAATTTACCTCTAGTTCCAGTTACATAGTTGTTTACGATTTCCTAAACTTGTTGAGCGTTAGGCTTTCGCTTTAAATGGAATAAGGTAGCGGCCTCTACATCGGGCAGCATGAATAAATAAAATTATATTTCAATTTGCATTAATGTGAGTATTTTACTGTAACATTTGCATTGTTAGTTGTTTTCAAAGATATTAGGTCACAGTTGTGTGTAAATTTAATGTAAGTTTCTATTGTTGCTGCGCTTTAATATAAACCTTTCATTCGTTTAATGATGAATTGAGGTGTTGGTCATCTAAAAATAAAAATCTATAAACCGCGATAACATCCGAAAATAGGTTTTTGTCTAACTTTCGGGTAAACCTAAGAAATCATTATGAATGTTATTAGTACTTAATAACTATAAATTAACAGATGAGTGGTTAGTTTCCTAAATATTTACCCGCCTAACACCAAAGGGATTAGGATTGGCTGGAAAACAGCTCTGGCTGGGTTTTATATTTTATAGATAGCAGTTAAGCTGAACCACTTTTATTTAGCTTCTTTTTCACACTTTGTCTTTTTATAAAATTTTGTAACAATTTTTTATGTTGGCTATAAACGTTATATATCATTATGATAGTGACCGTTAAGGCAATATCTATCTGACATGTATATAACTGAGGGTACGCGAGTCATTCAATAATAAACCAGCTACGGAGCAATACAGTCGTTTCATTTTGCGCCGACACACTATCTGGCGACGAGGAATAACTACCCTCGTGTTTATGCAAAATGTCGAATTGGATCGAATATTTTAAGGAATTTGACAAGTTTGTGATTTTTTACTAGTAGAAGACTCATTTGATTGATTAACTTACAAATTAAATATGTCTTTATTACCTTAGTATCAAAATTGTCTTTACATCATGACCCTTCTAAGAAATATACAATACTAATCCCTGTGCAAATATTAAAGAATACAAATTAGAAATGGCGCCATACTGTGGGCTCTCTTTGACGAATTTTGCAAATGGACTAGTCACCATACTGATTGGACTCCCGAACGTGGTGTAAAAAATAAAACAAAACTACACAATCACGTTGCACTTCCCACTTGCCTTTTTATACTGGACACATTTGAATACATATAAATTCAGCTATATATTTAGTTATGTAGGTAATTATATTTATTCCACAGTCTCTGTATTAACTTGTCATAATTATTTTCATGTTCATTATCTTTTATAAGCCTGTATAAAATTTTCCAAGAAACATAACACATTAAGTTGTGTAATATCAATTATACGTGTTGAATATTTTGACGTAAATAAGTAATGATTTTTGAAAGGTATTATGTTCATTCACGAACTCTTTACTCATTATTCTATTTCTTTTTGTCTTCTATAAATTGATTTATGACATTATAAGTACTATATCGTTATAATGATTATAAATCGAAACGAGAAAAAATTCATAATAGCAAAATCAAATGGAATTACTATTGATTTTGTTATTGTCCGCTATTAGTCCCTTCACCTTACACCGCCCCTACCCGGTATTATTCGCGTTCAGCTGTCAAACTACTGGCGATACGAATTCAGATACCAACTATAATCCGACAACCGCAACTAGATTATTCTATTACGAGCTTATAGTTGTGGGATGAGAAAATCGTTTTCGTATTTCTGTAAGGGAAACTAATTGTTTATATATAAATATAGTGATTATTATGTTGTTCAGTATAATAAGTCTTGTGAGAAGAAGTTTGGGTTATATTTCGATGGGTTTGTTACATCCCATGATTGATGACGGTGAATCTTGTATAAGTAGGATAAAATTCAAAGCCAGTGTATTTCTCTCGACCATGGATTCGAACTCGGATCCTCAAAGCTACATTCATATAATAATAAACGTATATAGCCCACAGCCGCACAAAGCAGGTCTACTGGGCGAAGGACTTCCGGGACGGAAGTCATGGGTTGGATCTCATTCCCAAGCCGGCATTATTCTCACGACCGTTAATGGTTACAAGGTTTGTTGTGGTTTGATACAATATTTTGTATATATTCCTTTTACCGTCATGTGGAAGCTTCCTTGCCGAGATAGGATAAAAAGGACGCCCTGAAATACTTTATTAAAATATCAGCCTTATTAATTTGATATGAAACCAATTTTCTTTTAGACAATTTATAATATTATACAGCGTCTAACCGAGACTGATTTTTAATCAAGTTTGAAAGTAATATATTCAAAAAAGTTTAGGTGAAAATATTTTTTGAAATACTAAGAAATAAGAGCAACCTTCTATGGTTTAACCTTCTACGTAATAGTATGGCGTGGGTAGAGATGTAACAGTCTCTCATTTCGCATTACCATGTAGATAGAAGGCAAGGATTTAAATGACTTAACGTGAATTGGGGAAGAAATTAAAACACCGGTGTACTCGACCCGGGATTGAATTCAAGACTTCAACACGACAGCAATACTGTGTATGCAATATTATAAATAATCATCATCAAAATAAACATCTACTGGAAAAATCCAAACACGAAAAAACTACACCAAACATTTCCGAATTCATATCTCGAATTTAGAAAACTTTCTCTCGGATTGAGAATTTTTAAACGCTAACCCCTATTTCCGCTAACTCCGACAACCAGCTGTGGTGCCATGCAGAGTAAATTTACTTGAATTTCAACTCAAAGCTTACGTTTATCTCTTTCTTTTGTTCCGAGTTGGAAAGAGAGATCGTGAAATAATAGGTGTGCCCTACAAAATATACGGAGAAACAGTTTAAATTGAAAATGCTCGCTTTGTACGCGAAGTGGACATGATTGGTTTGTTACATAAATTGTTTAGTTCCTGCATTTCTTTTAATTAATGTTATGTCACATTATGTTGATTGTAATTAACTTTATTTGTTAGAAATTGAATTATGGTGGATTGGGAATGTCTATGTGATCATTGGATGTACTCATTAAATTTTTTTGGGGTGCCGAATAAGTGTTTCTAAAGAGACGCTGCGTTTAACTGAAAACCTTACCTTTTGACATTAAAATAAATTTCAATTTACTGACTTTTTTAAATTTCTTTGAATGACGAAACGAGCTTGCCGTTCGCCTGATGGTAGGCAAGTCAGTAGAAACACCATCCAACATCTTGAATTACAAAGTATTTTTTGGCATTCCACTGCGGCATCAGATGTTAAGTCTCATTATGTCCAGTAGTTGCACTGACTACAATGTCCTTTAAACCGAATACAATAGTGACTACACACTGCTGCTTGACGACCGAAATAGACATTGCGGTGGTACCAACCCAGGCGGACTCACACATATGAGAGACCTAGCAATAAACATCATATGAATTTCTACAACTAGATACAATTACTTTAGAAACACGAAACAAATGGGAGAAGCCTTGACCTATACAAAATATACCAGAAAAAAAATGTTTTAAACACACATTTTTGAACAACGCAAGATTATTACGAGTTACAGAGATCGGCTACAGCGAATTCTAAAAAACAGGCTTGTACGAGACAAAGATTTAATGAGTACACAGACCCCTAGTTCTGAATACAACTTTTTCATTTGGTTGAAAAGTTTTTGTTTACTCGAGTTAGATACGTACAAATGGCAACAGACTTAAATGAAATTAGCGAATGAGAAAAATATAATTCCAACTCTGTTCTAATTGTTGTCAACGTCTTTATAAAAGTTTGATTTCGTTAGCGATGGAACATTAATGGGACATTTTTGTGACAATTATCTTAATATTTTTATTATTGTATCATACATAAACTTGAGTAACAATATTCAATGTTTTGATCACCTTGGTGACGTAGTTCTACTGCATGCGGTACGGCAGCGCTCTGAAGCCGTGAGTCCGAATCCCGGGTCGGGCAAAGTGATATTCGGGTTTTTCTGCTCAGCATCAGCCCAGAGTCTGGGATTTAAGCCCGATATGGCGATAAGTTCACCCCCTATCACATCATGGGACGAAACACACTTGGCGAATAGTGGGTGCCCTGGTTGCGCCTCTGCATACCCCTTTGGGGATAAATGCGTGATGCGTGTTTATTATTTTGATATTGGAGCCTGATAAAATTCTCAAGTCTTCCTCAATTTGGATTTGATATAGTAAAATAACCGCTAAGTCATGGGTCGTCATTTCATTTTTGTTTACTACATAAATACAATCTTGAGATGGGCTATGAATGGAACAAAAAATTCCTGTAAAATAAATCCACCCAAGTTTTAATTCAGCATTATTCAACATTAAATAGTTAAATGCGAACGTGCGCTTCGCATTAAAATGGCCTCTCATTTTTATAAAACACTCTAGGCGTAGATTAAAGAATTATGACAGAACCTCCTAAATTAAAATTCCGTTTACATATTTACCTGTCAGGAAATCTTTTACGTTAAAAATCTTTATAATTATTCATCACCGCTCGACCCGTTAGAGTAAGCCGCGTCAGCTACTTATGAAACTTTCATCGCGTCACTAGCCAGCGAAAAATAAAATTAAAAAGTTGCCCCTTCCTTAAAAATTCTCATTCGCTTTGTCCGTCTGACCTATATACAGATTTAGCTAATTAGACCGCCATGCGTGGAAACTCGTCGCAATGTTAACATATTGTTTCTTTAATGATATAGATTACATTTTCATTTATTATTATTGAGCTATTTTGGCTCGGCAAAGGGACTGCAGTCTTACTAATATAAATGCGAAAGTTTGTGAGGCCATCCTCTTCTTCAAGGAACAAACATCCATATGTATGTTTGTTCCTTTTTTACGAAAAAACTACTGAACGGATTTGGATGACACTTTACAGTAATATTGGTTATACATCAGTATTACACATAGGCTACAATTTATAATGATTTTGTGTAATTTGCATAATATCACGATACATTTCAAATAAGTTGGAAAAAAAATAAACCCGGAAAAGTACTTTACGCGGGCGAGCAAAAGCAAGTCAATGATAAATGACGTGGCATGTTGTCCAATTAGAATATTTCCGAGATATGGTTATCGCTCTGGTCAACACTATTATGCCGCCTGTTTAAAAGCGGATGTATGTTGGATTGGTTGTCGTATGTGGAGCTGCGGGCCAGGATTATTAATTAGCGGAATCCTGACATGGCCCTGGCTGTTGCTGACTGAAGAGAAGGCGTGACGAACTAGCTTTTGATAGTAACCGTAAAACAAGGATTTTTCGTATGAACTACGATTTACTACGTTTTTTTTTAAATATCGAATCCAAATTCCCGATGACAATTGTCTTGGAATGATGTTTTATTTATAACAAATCGCTGGCTCACTATTATATTGTTTTATGTCCTATGCACAAATTGAAATATATACGTCACACAATTCTATGTCTTTCAGTAAAGAAACCCAATAATCCCGTAAAGTAAATAAAAGGGAACCAAGCATTATTGTTTTTTCTAATTATTCATCATCATAATCATCAGCCTGTTGCAGTCCATTGCTGGACATAGGCCTCTCCCAAGGTACGCCATAGAGTCCAGTGTGTTGCTTTATGTATCCAGTTACTGCCGGTTCTCTTGTGCAAGTCGTCCCACCATCTGCCCAGAGAGCGTCCCAGAGTAGTTTGCGAAGTTTCAAATTTTTACCAACATTAAAATATTTAATCCCATATTCCCAAAATCGATAATAATTAACATATAACCTTGTAATACTGAGCCAGTAACTTGTCTGACGCTAAAACCAATTTATAATGAACCATGGGACAATAATAAATGCATACAAAAGGCAACAAAGTAAAACAAACCTACAATTCAAATACATAAGACGTTACAATCTGAATACAATAAGCATTGGTCGTACCGAGCGGTATTTACAAACGGCCAATACTTTACTTGCCTTTTTACGGTGCAACCGAAGTTGGTAGTTTCGGTGAAGATAATGGTACTCCCAGGTTATAAATCTAATGTAATGGCTTAAAAAAAATAGTCTATTAAATTTAAACAGGGTTTTGATCTTGAAAACGTTTAAACCACTTTTTCTCCTTTCGTACCTAATAAAAATGTTTTTAGTAACAGATAAAGTTGCGCTTTCAAAAATAGAAGAACTCATTATGCTATGAGTCTCATCCGAACACCAAAGTTTTTCCTTTTGAAGCCGCAAGCTGCATAAGAAAGTTAGGAGACCAGCTGCAAGCCGGTTCTTGCCAAGTAATTATACGTTTCAACTTGAAATCCGGCTTCAAGAAAAATCTGACGTTAGCGAACGTTATTTTGGTTTGCTTTAAACGCGACTAGAAATCTTGAACGCTTTTTAAAACAGATTATGCAAGCAATATAATAATTTTGTGGCTTTTTCGCAATAAATTTGTTTAATTATTAATTCCGACGTTTCGAGGAGTGCAGTCTTTATGGTCACGGTGTCTTCGAAGCGTCGTGAGTAAAAATTAAAATCGTAGAATTGTTTTATTTAATATAAAATATTCGCATTAAAATATTAAATAATTACAGATTATGTGAGTTTATATTTATATTTTTCAAGCATCGGATAAAATTATTCAAATGTAAAATACATGTACCAACGTTATAGCAATTGCAGGTATATGGACACATCAGGTTAATTTTGTGACATCTCTTCAGCCCATTACAATTCCTTTATGTACATTTAATTTAGCCTTTCTGATGAATAAAAATCGCTCCTAAGAAAAATAATAAAATTGCTAGTTACATTATTAATAAAATGACATATTTATGTTATTTATATACTGATTTTATAAAAAATATGAGATCTTAAAATATTGTGATACAAAAATATGACGTCCTTAGATTTTATATAAAATCTTTTCAACGAATGATGTTAAACATACTCTTCTCATCCCATTACACGTAATATAGAAAGGTACAATTTATTGCAAGTATTATGAAAACGTTTCTTCCATTTAGTGCCGGTTGGTAAACGTTTCCCCTGGGCAGTGGGGACAGGCGGAAATCGCCGATCAGTTACGGAGATACCCGAAACACTAATGGTCCATAATCGAATATCTTTCTGACGTAATGGAAATGTGCAATTCGTTTGCGGGAACAGATTTAGATGAAGATTGGAGTAATTAATATAGCAAAATTATAGAGATCCTTTATTTTATAGGACTTCTGGTCAGAAAGTCGAGTGATTGTCTTTTTATTTGCAGACAGAATATTTTATTTCCTTACAAAACAAAATTATTTTTGGGTCCTCATGCTAACACAAATTTCTAGTATTTTTTTTTCATTAATAATGCCTGTCTATATTAGGTATCGCTCCTGGGTTTACCCGTTTGAAAATTCAGTTTATTTCTCTGCTGGTGATAGGATATATTTTATATCCGTCCGGATAACGACCACCGTACACAAGGTGTTAAAACCCACCATAGTGGTTCACGTAAGTCTGTCGCGTTCCGGGATCGGCCTGAGCATATCCTGTTCCAACAGGCCACCATAATTGTGTCGATTACTGAGGGGTAATCATCTCTCTTTTGCCGTGTACATATAAAAAAATCTAGAATATAGTTTATGCTAAATTGCGTCCGCATCTATTCAGCCTGCCTCGGTGGCGTAGTTGTATTGCACGTCCGGTACAATAGCGCTCTGAGGTCCTGGGTTCGAATCCCGGGTCGGGCAAAGTGATATTTGGGTTTTTCTGCTCAGTATCAGCCCGGAGTCTGAAATTTGTGCCCGATATGGCGATAGGCTCGCCCCCTATCACATCATGGGACGGAACATACTTGGCGAAAAGTGGGTGCCCTAGTTGCGCCTCTGCATACCCCTTCGGGGATAAAATGCGTGATGTTATGTATGTATGTATCTATTCAGCGATTACAGCCTCTTAACAAACATCTTCAAAATTCACATATCCAGTAAGATGTACTGGCTTCCATGTGTTGGAAGCGAAATCAATTTGCATGCCATAACTTGGAAAGCGACCATTACTCACGTTTTTCACTTCATATGGAAGTCCGCGCTGAAGATGAACGCTCGTTTGCCTTCTTTTCACGCTACGCTCCATAGTTGTTGGTAAGAAAGTTGGCTCATACGTCATTGATATCAATGTGTGGTGTGACATCGGCAGACTTCGGTTCAATGGAAGTTTTTAACTGATTCTTCTATATGTTTTTAAATTGGTATGATAATGCTATGTTGGTGAGTAAAGTTTTAACTAAGACGTAGTTTTGTCTTCGGTTGCCAAATGATAGACAGGATTTCCAGGTGATGAAAAAGGGATCTTGTCCTGACAAGACACTACGATATGATTTTCTTTATATTTCGTTGGTTGCTGTATTACAAGTAGTTACGACATGACTATCACAGGGGTGGAACCCCGGACAAAAGCTAGATGTCTATATTTTATTGTTAGTTACTTACTAGTATTAGCCCACATGACGATATTCTTTTTTTTCTTAGGTTTCTTTCGTTCTGCGATCTCTTTATAAGTAAATAAACGGAACTTTGTACCATTAAATTAATAATCTCCGTCTTTTGGACCAACCTGCTTCAAAACCTCGAAGTCCCATATTTCATTCTATATTCCAAAGTCAACAATAATTTGCGGAATCTCTTCCTTCATTCACATACACTTGAGTGGCAATCGTCCCGCCGTCAGATCTCAGTTTCCAAAGGAAATTGACCCCCGGTCCTCAGAGGCGTGCTCTGTGACAGTACGTGCCAGAAATGTTGATGTTTCACCAATAGAACTCGAATATAATAGCGTCTGGGCCTAATTTGATCTGTGATTGACTTGGCTAGGCATGTGAAGTGCGGGCAAACTATTATAGAATTCCAATTTTAAATATGAAATGCAGCCAGTTATTTATTAATATAAATGAAAATGTAGTTCCATTTTTAAATAACTAAATGAAAATGAAATCGATGTTTTATTAAAAACTTGGAAGGCTAGTCTTCGCAAAAAAAAACATAACAGATAACTTATAGATATTTTTGCTCTGTAAACCCTTAAGTAGATTAATTTTAAATTTTATATTCTGCGTAAAACGAAATGCATATTGAAACAGAATATTTCAATGAGAGCGGATCTCTTTTATATGAATCACATTTTACAATATTGCGAATTTTCATTCATATTTAGCCCAAAAGGTACCTTATACGTTATTTGGTCTTCTAAATTCGCTCCGTCTTGACCATAAACGATACATCTTCCTTAACTAACTGACGTTTGAGCATATCGTGGTGATAGAAATATTATTTACCTGCCAAGATTCTACTACAGATGTTTATGGTTTTATGATCAAAATAACATATAAATAAATCACTTGCCACATATGCTTTCGACAGATCCGTCTGGAAATATTTGGGAAGAGCCTATGTCCGGTAGTGGACTTGTGGCTGATGATTATCATAATAATGAGTTGCCACATATATGTAAGAGCATCACTTGAACGTGGCTCGACCGGCTTGACTGATTCCTTTTATATTGCCTTCCTAATTGCTAAGACAAGGTTTGTGAGAACAATAATTTTGAATATAGAATATTTTTTCAGTCAGTATTATAGTTTGCTAGTTTATAGTGGAAGAGTTTCTACGTCCCTATTCAGTGGCGAAAGGTGATATTTTCCGAAAAGGATCCCGATACAACATATAGGTACTAATATGCATAAATGCGTTTTGCAAATCGTTCTAATGATAATTCGATTCTACGTAAAGAAAAGGCGGTAGGAATCGCGTTTTATGGACCCTTTCGCTACTGCGTCTTATGTAGTTTTACAATTTTAATCACTAAATTATCTATATAGATCCTATCTACATGGGACTCTTAATTCGGAAAAGATTAAACATAATTATCAGATTATGGAACGCCGCTTTAAGGAAGTAAACAAGTTATACTTCATAAATATGATTCTTATTTTTATCCTTATTTATCAGACAAGCAAATGGAATATTTTTTATGTTTATGTAAACATAAATATACAAAAAATGAAGACTTGTAAACAAACGCATAAACTTCGCTCAAAATTGAACAAGACGAAAAACAAATATTTTGAGAGCACATTTTCAAAGTAAAAACATTGTCGTTAGTCGATGATAGTTTTCACATATTTGCATAAGATTGTAACGTATCAAGTCTGTGCTAGATAGAGTGGTAAGGAAGACATTATGTATATCCTATACAGTTTTTCAACTGCAATTTAATTTCATGGAATGATGAACTATTCGAGTAAATGTTTTCTAATGTCTATTGCTCATGACTCTATCCTATATCGATGTGGGGTCAACGCATTAAACAGGTACAAAGTCGTAACATGAATATAGTATATCCCCCTCATTCATAGACGTTATTTATCTAAGGACGGAGCAATGCTGTGATAATAATTTTTTTTCTCAGCTTTGTTTATCTGACAGTCAATTAGATTCAAGTTGTATCTCAATATTAGCCAATCACAACGGCCCTATGTCTACGCTCTGCGAAGGCTGCCATGCCGTCAGCACTGAGAAACAGACTTGTGATCACAGCAAAGCTCCGTCCTTAGATAAATAACGTCTATGAATATAGTTTCATTTACAACTTTGGTATTGTGCTATGTGTATTTGTATGGTAATTTCATCAGTCAATATAAATACATATCGTGTTTTATCTCTGAAATTAGAGGCGTAAGTCGCTTCTTGCCGCTAGTATTCCGTTCTATGACGTAATAGAAAAAAAGAGACTATCCCGCGCTCAAACCCATCACTGCAGCTCCTGTGAGCCAGGATCAGCAGTGGCACGCATTTTATGACACTGGGTGGTGAAGCTCGCCAAGTCTAGAAGCAATAATTAGTTTTATTAAGTAGGAACTATCTCATTCCGACTTTAATTTGACATAGTGTTATCTGACATCGCAGTTCAGAGTGAAACTATCTCGCCTCTATTTATATGACAATTAGGTATAATTTTCTGATTTACTGTTTTAGTACTCCTTTCATAAGGGTAAGTAAAAAGTAGCGATAGCCTAGTTGAGTGTGGAACGGACTGCCATGACGAATGTCCGCAGGTTAAAATCCCAAGGGCACACACCTCTGACTTTTCTAAGATAATGTGTGTATTCTTTGTGAATTATTGCTAGCTTTAACGGTGAAGGAAAACATCGTGAGGAAACCTTGCATACCTGAGAAATTCTCTATAGGAATTTTGAAGGTGTGTGAAGTGTACCAATCCGTACTAGGCCAGCGTGGTGGACTAATGCCTAATCCCTCTCAGTAGTAGAGGATGCCCGTGCCCAGCAGTGGGACAGTATATAATATAGTGCTGATATTAAGTAACAACAAATAATTTCTCTGGCATTTGCCATCACTTGATACCATTTCGTGTACATTTCTAGTAATGCGTGACAAACATTCAACTCATTTGAATTGTTTTTCATTATAAAATTCATTTCACTAAAGAACTGATTTAAAAGAAATCCAGTTATTTAGCGAAGTGGAAATAACGTTTATAAAGAATTATGTATGCATAACACCTTTTTACATTTCCTCAAAGTAAAAGGAAAATAAATGCGAAGGTAAAACGTGTCGAACACAATCGTAAAAGTGTTCTAGTCATAAAATTTCCGACGGTTAATTTGTACCATTGAAGTAACAACTCGAAAGATACTTCTGTTTTGTCGCTATTTTTGGATTTTAAGTGTTAAGATATTCGCGATTTATATACGTATGAAAAAAAATAAACAGATTTTTTATTGAACCTAACCTCTTTGAACTAAAAAGTATTTTGTTTATAAAAGTGTTTCACAGATACAGATAATAACTATTAAAATATTTGAAAATAAAAATAAATTAGTTTTATATGTATTGTATGTAATAGAAATCAAAAATTATATGAATTATCTGATTCGATATACAAATTATTAACAAGATTATTTAATGAGTATATTATAATTTACATAATAATTAATTCTAAATAAGTAATATTTAATTAATTTTAATATATTTATTTAATTCACTTAAGTAAATGAATTAAAAACAGTTTTTCCACTTAGCACTGCAATATTTATTTCTATTATTTTTATCACCGGGCACTATTTTTCGTCTCCAATGCTCAAATTAAAACTGACTAGCTTAGCACAAGCAAACCGAACATCACGCCTGTTTTTATACTACCCACTTTGACTTTATTAAATTTGTTACTTTTTAAATTTAAGATAATTATCGAAATCTAAACATGACACAAAATTTCAGGACTTGATTTGATAATCCTTATTTTGTTGTTACTACATAATATTCAGAGATCTAGACATAAAAAAATTATATTTGCCAATCAAAAAACACCCTTCGTACAAAGCGCAAATCTCAACAGTTCGTAACTTGAACTTCGTTTTAAGGGCCAGGAAAACAAGCGTCACTCGAGTTTCTTCGGCCGAAACGAGATGACACGTTGAGTAATAGTCCCAGTACTGTTGTCACATCGGGCCCCTCGTACAATTTTTCTTCTTAAAAAATATCTCGCTGCGTCAGTACGGGGAATAAACACTTTCCGTTCTCATTTATTTAGTTAATGGGCATTCCTGATTCAAATACCTGGACATTTTTTAATATTGAATGGATTTTGAGAATGAATTGGAATAACGTCTTTTAAATCTGCGCTAATGATACCCGGAGTGTTTAGGCTATTGAGAAAGTTTAAATCGATGCTTATTTCAAAACAGTGTTTAGTAATTTAGAAAATGCACTGCTGTTTTGAAAGTCGAATGAAAAATAATTTCAAATTTGAAAGAACCCGATAGTCTTTCGATCGAATTGTGTTGATTGTTGATATACATTTCGAATCAAAGTGTTTAGTCATTTCAAATATTCGCCTCTAGCTTTGAAAATGCAATCAAAAATAATTCCAATTCCCAAAAACCAAAAGATATGAAAGAAGTTTGATTTTCGTTGCACATTTCGCCTCGTTGCTTAGGAATTTCGGCTTCGATTTAGATTTTAAAAACGAATTAAAAACAATTCCAAATTCAAAAAGCTAATCGACTTTACATTCATGTGAACGTTTGTTCGTCGAAGGGAACTCGGAACTAATTTCGCGGTTCAGTGGTGCTATTTGCGCGCCGCTAACTTCATTGCAAAGTGATTTTCTCTTTCCCAAATGTACGAAGCAACAGCAGTTTTGTGTATGTGATGGTGTTTGGAAAATTAAAAAGTTGCAATTCCCATTCAATAGTACTCGAAGAAGTTCGAACAATGTACGAAAGTATAGCAGGAGTTATAGCATCGGCTTGTAGAAGTCAAAAATAAAATTTGACGGCTTGAACCTAAATCGGCGCGTGCTATATCTGTTTAAGCATACTTTTAATTATAAATTCCACAAATAATGACCAAAGTAAAACGCGAATCTAACTACCCAAACTGCGTTTAAAATCACATTTTCTTGATTAATTCAAATATTTTTTGTCACGGAGTTTGAAACTTTATACTATTTATCTTTTTAAAAACAAATTAAAAACGAATAAAACTCATCCAGACAAGTTGACACAAAAGAAACTTTGGCAGAATTTTTGATAATAGCTTACAATCTCACTAATTAACAATAGATAAGGACGTCTCAAAGGCATTTTTATTTTTTTACTATACAACATCTGTTCCCGACTTTGCACACTTTTCGCAAAGATTTGGAGACATCGTTACTTTTCTGAGAGATTATTTTGTGACAATATTGTTGAATATTTTGGAATGAAACATTCAACTCTAATCCAATCAATCCTTAACAATGTTTTACACGTCACAACTCATATAAATTTATGAACTACTTATTAAGAAAATCATCCCTTGTTGAGATACAGATTTCAATAAATGCCGTTTGAAATCCCAATCTTGTTCCAGATATTTTCAATATACAGAAAGGCCAGTTTTATCATTTTTTTTTTACATTAATATGTTAAATTATACAGTAAACTTTATTAACATTTCACATTAATATTCGCTAAAATAAAAATTGCTTTCAGGTACTCCATTCCAGTTGAAAAACTTCAGTTATTCCCCTGTATTTACAGTTTCTAGCGTAAATAAGCGACTTCAGTGTAACGGATTGAAAATTATAGTGGATGCTAAGTTGATTATGGTTTATAGAATGTTGCACCGTTCAATTAAGAACCATTCTGGCTTCATACTTGAAAATAAGATGTTCCCGGTGAGGGTATTTAGCTTTAAGTATTTTGCAAATGGAAAGAGATTATAAATAGATTTATTTATTATTATATTTATAGATAGATTACTTGTGGGTAGATAATCAGTTTCACCCACAAAAACCTAATTCGAAGTGACAAATATATGTAGCATTTTGTTAGTGAATAATCCAAAAACCCTAATAACGGTTCGAGGCAGCTAAGGTGAGGTAATCAGCTATACTGCCATAGGAATTATGTAAGTATTCTTGATCTATAAAGAAGAGTAAAAACTAGTAATACAAAGAGGCTTTGCTATAATCTTACGCCCATACTAAATGGAAAAACCAGCCCCTGATATCTTCATTGACAATGCTGTTAAATTATCATAGTATTTATATTTCTTGTTCGATCTATGTATTTTCATTCAAAAAGACAACGGCCCATTAGCTCAGTTGGTTAGAGCGTCGTGCTAATAACGCGAAAGTCGCGGGTTCGATCCCCTCATGGGCCAGCACTTGTACTTTTATCTAGATACATCTATTTTATGTGACCAAGCACTCTAGACAGTACTTGGTAATACTATTTCAGAGACAAAGACATCGGCCCATTAGCTCAGTTGGTTAGAGCGTCGTGCTAATAACGCGAAGGTCGCGGGTTCGATCCCCTCATGGGCCATTTTTAAACGGTTTTATTTAGCTCACCCCGTTTGTTTGTTTGGGTCAAATTTAGTAATTGAAATTTAACCCTCTTCCCGTTAACCGATTGATCTGAAATTTGGTATACGCCTTTAATTCTGGTGACAATACAATTATCCATATTCAATATTATTGTGAATCCAAGATGGCTGCCGCTACAAGATGGCGGACACCTTAGTTTTTTTCAATCCCATCAATATGGATATCAAATGAAAGGGCTTGTCAAGTAGAATTCAGTGCACTATACAAAATCAAAATCAAAGATGGCCACTGCTACACAATGGCAGATAATGTAGTTTTCAATCCCATCAATATGGGTATCAAATGAAAGGGCTTGTCAAGTAGAATTTAGTGCACTATACAAAATCAAAATCAAAGATGGCCACTGCTACAAAATGGCGGATAATGTAGTTTTCAATCCCATCAATATGGGTATCAAAATAAAGGGCTTGGTAAGTATAATACAGTATACTATACAAAATTACAATATGAATCTCCCACCCAAGTCAAGATCTGGTATCCTGTCGAGGACTGTGTGGCGTTAGGGTGGCTAAAAATGATACCTCGCTAGGGGTACACCACCCAAGTTAAGGTAAAAGGTAAAAGTTTGCCGAGAACTGTATGGCATTAGGGTGGATAAAAATGATATGTCGTTAGCGTTTTCCCCTCAAGATTCAGGCAGATTTTGTTGTACATAGCCTTGCCCCTCTATTGGACCTCTGGGGGGGTTGACCGTAAAAATGTCCAGTCCTCGTGGGAACAAAATGGTAACAACAAATTTTACAAAAAATAAAAACACAAAAAAAGCAGACACACTAATACCAGCTGATATCAATAAGACTGGGGGCTTACTAGCAAAATTAGAAATATTTGTGGGAGCAAAAGTCATGTTGCGGTCCAATATTGACGTTTCAAAAGGATTAGTTAATGGCGCTATAGGATATATCAACGAAATCGTTTGGTGCCTATTTCGTCGAACTCAGATGTACGCAACAGACGTACCTTCGGTTCGAATCGACTTTGCAAGAGACGGCGTACATCTTATGCACCCGAAAGCCATACAGTTTCCAGCCAAGTTTAATTATGGGACGGCTGAAAGACGAATGTTGCCCTTAATATTGTCATGGGCTTCCACGGTGCATAAAATGCAGGGCAGCACTGTGGATCACGCCGTCGTATACTTAGGCGCTAAACTATTTGAGGAAGGCCAAGCCTACGTTGCTCTTAGTAGAGTAAGATCTTTGGAGGGATTACGTATTGAAGAGTTTGTTTGCAATAAACTAACAGGCAAGAAACCTTGCAATAATGAGGCACTCAACGAATTGAATAGAATGAAAAATAAAAACTAAAAACTTGAAAATAAAGTAAAAAAACAATTTTTAAGTTAAACGGTTTTATATTGCAGATAAATGTACTAAAAGCTAAAAAATAATTTCATGGATACAGTCATGGATACCAATATGTATACATTGTTATATTTTCAAAATAAAGTAACTCGTACCACTTTCTGGAAATATCTATGGTCACATAAATTCCTAAAAATGCAATATACATTTATGTAAACACCTATGACAAAAGATGTCATTTTTGAAATATACAAATTTTAAACATATGCATTGATTAAACTAAAATAAAATCGTGGGCACGTCCAATATCTAAAACTATCAAAGATTATCTTAAAGTTATCATTTCATTATTCAATGAATATGATACAGTTAATCCCAAGGTCATCCAAAATTCATTTAAAGTGGACGTGCCCCACGATTTTATTT
>NC_051129.1:9442668-9459426 GCF_014839805.1 Manduca sexta
GCGCAATTTGGCCTCATTAGTATAGTTACAAATTCCTCTAGGATAAAATGTTTGGTTGTAGTCTCCATTTCCAGTTCAATAACGAAATTTCATTAATCAAGTGAAATTAATATTTTTCAGTACAATAAACCTTTGACCAGGGATTGGAATTTGTGCCGATGTGACAATGAGCCACTTTAACATCAAGTTTATCGAACCCAATATTTCTACCACAGCCTGGGGTATATTATAAGCGAAAATCTAATCTACAAAAACTATTATCTTGTCCCAAATATATGCTCAAATTAGATGCTTTAAAATACTCGGCAGTGATTTGGACGTTCATTAGTGTTCTGCGGTTTCCGCTTGTTGACTGCGAACCTTATTAAGCTTATAACACACTGTTAGCCCAGCCCGACTCGCCAGTTAGACCGTGACGAGTAAAGTACGTCGTCGACTTGGGAAGAATCAAAGCGTCGATGTGAAAATTTATTTCGTATACCACTGACTTCGATTTGCGCGCGGGGCTACTACTTAACGCAATTTTGAAATGCTAAGCAGAAAAATTAAGGAGTCTTGATTCGACAGAGTTAGTCGACGCTAGCTATAATGCCGATGTAACCTGTGGGACAAAATGTACACAAAATTATCGTGCACCGCTTCGTGCACCTCTCCTAATGAAATATATAAATAGAGTTCCCGTTGCGAATACGGACGGGGACAATTCAAGCTTGTTAATAAGCTAACAAAATGGCGGGATGGTGGGGTAAGTTGATTATGTGGGGAACGGGATTATCATGTTTTATAGGAATATTAGTTATTACTAGTTGGTGAATTAACAATTATACTAGTTGATTGCAAATAATAATACTGGTCGAAAGGCTAACTGACTTAAGCGACATTGTTTTCGAAAAATTCCAACTATTAAAAAAAAAAGAAAACATAAAAAAGTGCTGATTTGAAATATGCATGAAACTTAGTGTCGCAAAAAATTATCGCTTAAGTCAATTAGCCTTCAACCGTCGATATGTATGTAGGAACCAATTGGGCGGTTGAAACGCTAATTGTCTTAAGCGACACATAGAAAAAAAACATAGAAAAATGTGCCGTTATTAAATATATATGGAACATAGTGTCGCAAAAAAATGTCGCTTAAGTCAATTAGCATTTCAACTGTCGATATGACAACCAACTATTTCTTTTAACTGGTGAGACATTACTAATACAAAATTACGTATACAGAACTATATTCGCTTAGATTTACTGCAAACAACACTCCTTCGCAACAAACATTACTAAATTTTAAAGACAGACAGAAAAGGAAGTATGAACCGATCTTGACGCCAAATCCTGAAGAATAATCTGTACAGAACTTCGAAGATATCTAAAACAGTCCAATAAAATATAATTTATTCAAAAATGTGATTTTATACGAAAATATAATATGATTTATAAAACATCATAAGACACAAATTCGCAAAGCAATAATAAGACGCAGCTGTTAAATATTGATAATGTAATTTCGGGCGCGAATGTCCCATCTTAGTCGTCCATTTTATCACGGAGAAACACTCAATCAGTCATATTTCTGACAAGTACCAAATACAGTTCGGGGGGCCTTATTCCGTTTACGGGGTCAAATCTGTCTTTTGGCAATTACTTGCGTTCTAATTATGAATCTGACTGCCTCGATGGCATAGTTGTACTGCATAGGCGGTACGGCAGCGCTTTGAGGTGTTGGGTTCGAATCCCCGGTCGGGCAGTGATACTTGGGATTTCTGCTCAATATCAGCCCAGAGTCTATAATTTCTGCCCAATATGGCGACAGGCTCGCCCCCTATGACAATATCATGGGACTGAACACACTTGGCGAAAACTGGGTGCCCTGGTTGCTCTTCTGCATATCTCTTCGACGATAAATGCGTGATGTGTGTTTGTTTTTTCTTTTGTTCTAATCCAAGGACAGTTTTGAAAGCCATATAAGTTAAAAGGGGATTTTTGACTCTTCTACTTATACGACTAGAAAAGCTCTCCTTTGATTACAATGCCCGGGTTTCTTAGAAGGATTTCTCTTTGTAGACGGAATAGAACTCCTGTATAGACTCGGTTATTAAATAACAAACAAACGTAAGTTTATGACAAAATCTTTCCTGCTACAAAACAACACGGTCCCAACCACAGGGCGGCATAATTGTGTTGACTGCCAAGGGGTAATCATCTCTCGTCAGACGACATTCTATTGGACCCCACTTCACTTACCTTCAGGTGCAGTGGTCACTCTCCCGTGCACTTATAAATGAGTTGATTTGAGACGTCATCCCATTCTAACAGCCTATTCCTTCTAGAGTAAATGTAACCACTAAAATAAAAAAGCCGTAGAAGATGTAATTAACGTAATAGTAAGAGTTAAAGTGACTTGTGAAATAAAGAAAATTCTGGCAAATATTACACTAAACATGTAACTAAATAGCACACAAAATAGTAGAAATGAAACGTTAACATGTCAAAGTAACTCCACTACATTCCATGGTATGTTGAGTGACATCCACATAGAGTATCAAATGACTAGAGATGACCAGTCGGACTGATCTAAAATGGATATTCACACATTTTTCATTTCTTTCAGTTATGTGAGCTATTATATGTAATTCCGTCTATAATAATGAATTCTTATGTTTACGCGAATATCATACATTAAAATTAAACTATTTTTCGGATTTTATCGCGGTTTTAATTATTCTAGTTTTCTCCCGACGTTTTGAAGACTTTGCAGCCTTCATGGTCACGGTTTAAAATAATTAAAACCGCGATAAAATTCGAAAAATAGTTTAATTTTAACGTCTATAATAATATTTTTTAACAAGTATAAACTAGTAAGTTTTAATCCTCTCTTGTAATTTAATAAGTTTTATAATAAGTTCTCCAATGATCTTAATAAGTTTACGTTACAAATTCTCAACAATATACTGGAACGAAAATTGCAGCGATGCACAAGTTTGATCGGATTATTGAACAATGTACGAGGTGGTGTTAACACTTCATTTAATAAAACTTAATATAGTTTCTTGCATATCATTTTGGGTACCATTATTTATATATTTATACGTGAAAGAAAGATTTTCCTTTTTCAAGCAAGGAGTGTAAGATTTGGCATAATTAAAATTTATATGAAGATGGAAGAAGAATTTTTATTGTCAATGTCAATTTCATTGTTATATCAGTGTATTTTATTTTGATACTTGTATAGATATTTTTTTTATTATCATACTAGTCAGGCACTGGAAGGCAGTCAGACAACTTAGATAAACTGGTTGTGGTTGGTAGACGGCAAAAACCTAGAGGCCAAGCACCTACCCGATGGTCTGACATCATCAGAGAGATCATGGGAATCCCAGCCACGAATGCTCTGCAGCAGGCACAAGACCGGCTGGAGTGGAAGCAGCTCGTCAGCGCCACCACCAAGATTTACCAAAGCGGGTACTACCTTCAGTCATTAAAAAAACGACATAGAAGAAGATTATACTAGCACATCGCACTCTTAATATAATAATGACCCATTCCAAAATTGCCAATTTGTGGGAATCGTCAAACAACCAATTTCTGTTTGCGACCTTTTAGTTTTTTCCCATTTTTTTCAGGCTATAGATTTCATTATTTACCTATCTTTAATAAGCTCAATTTTATAGCAACTTAAAAAAAAAAAGGTAGCAAACAAAAAATAGTTTTCCGATGACTGCCACAAATTAACAATTTTGAAATAGGTCATTATTTTATTAAGAGTGCAACATATTTGCATAATCCATTGCTAAATACCACAAGAATAAAACAAAGCTAGATGTATAAAACGCTACAAATGAACGTCAATAGCTCTTTTCATCACGCGGCAATCGGATTGTCGGTCACACTGTGACAATACTGTGTGCTGATACGTCCAACTCCGCATTACGACGGCTGACGTTCCGCTGTCACACCGATTTGATTTACTGTTCGCGTCGATATTCACAAGGTTCGGCTGAGTATTAATGTAATCTTCTAAGAGATGTTAGAGTGGCAAGTTTTACTTTGTATTCGAAATACTAATGAAGGGGCGTAGGTTTTTTGTGTTTTGGATGCAGTAACGGGAAACAGTATTCTTATGACAAGTCAAATGCGGTCTATTTTTGAATGTATTGATAAGTTAGAAACTCTTGTTAATGGTTATACTCAATAAATAGCGACTACTGTAAACATAGTTCACAATAACACAGGCCAGTATAAATTAAAACCTACTAGCCGAATTTCAGCTACGATGGCATATTCAAACGGATATTAGCCAGGTACATAGGAGATATTATATTGTACGGAAAACACAGATGCAATCTCTGTTCCTTCACTCATATCTGAAATCTCTTTCAGAAATCAGGCGTTTGACCAACGGCCCGACGTACTTTCCAAGCAGCACATGTCGTTGGTCGTCATTGTTCACGGACTGCAATGAATGTAGCAAGTAATATATCAATCAATCAGTTTATTACGAACCAATACTAAACGTAAGCCTCCCCTAGTGGGCGCGAATCAGGTTTTGAGTAGCCTACATCATGCTACTCACCGCAAGTAAAACTAAAGTATTCATGGTGTAATATATTTTAATTCTGTGCTTAGCAAGTAAAATGTATTTGTAGTCTCTTTGTAACGTTATTTTTTTTAATATCCTGTCGCGATTTTTAGCTATCGTCTTTTTACTAAAACAGTAAAATAACAAGAATTTATGAAGAATTTGACATGGTAGGTAAAAAAAAAATGATTTAGGTTTTTTCAAAATCATTGCCCACAGCTAAAGGTACTTAACTATTTAATGTAAAAAACTATTAGTACATAATTATCTCATTTAAATTAATTTGATAGTCTAGGATAAAATAAGCTTCTAATCAGAACTCTGAACCTTTAGACAAAGCTTGAAGCTTAAGCTTACAACGTTCACTTGCTTTAAGGTCATAATTCCCTTACGTTTTAAAATAATTAATATGAGGAATTATGTATGTATCATTTAGTAAATTATTATTTTTTAATTAATTTGGACTTTTATTTTACTCACATGAGCTTTTATTTCAACTTATTTTCTCATGGAATATATATGTGGCATTATTATGTCTTACGATAGCCTAGTTGGTTGTGGAACGGTCTGCCGAGACGAATGTCCGCAGGTTAAATCCCAAGGGCACACGCCTCTGATTATTCTAAAAAATTATGTGTGTATTCTATGTAAATTATCGCTTGCTTTAACGGTGAAGGGAAACATCGTGAGGGGACCTGCATACCTGAGAAGTTCTCTATAGGAATTTCGAGGGTGTGTGAAGTCTACCAAGTATATAATACAGGGCTGATATTATTATTATATTATTATGTCTTTGGAGATCTAATTTGCAATTTATATGTTTTGTATCTTTACTGTGGTATCTGTGGGAATAAAGTGTCTGTAGTTTTTTTTTTATATACGGGCAAGGCAAAGTGATCCTACTGCACTTGATAGTAAGTGGAGTGGGCTCCAATAGAATGTCGACTGACGAGAGATGATTACCCCTCGACAATTGACACAATTATACCGGCCTGTTGGAACCGGATACACACAGACTGATGCCGGAACGTGACACTTACACAGGCCCCTATGGCGGGTTTTAACACCTTGAGTACGATAGTCTCTATCCGGGCGGATATAATATACACTACCATCAGAAATTTCTTTTTATTTACGTCTCCATATCGCATAGAGTGGCACAAATATTATATAAAACTAGTTGACCTGATAGTCGTTGTTTCGTCTTAACTATGAATTTTCAGCGCGCATTCTGTAAATCGCTGACAGTTATTTCAAACAATTGACAGTTATATAAAATTAATATTTTCGTTAGGTTTTCTTAAATTTCCAAATGTTCCGCTCAATTTTTTGAATTTTTTCTTTCTAAAGAACCTTCCCCTGACATTAAAAACACAACAAAAAAAAATGTGAAATCGGTCCAACCGTTCACACGTGATGCGATGACCGAGGGAAATAGAGATTCATTTTTATATATAAGATAAGAATATACGATCAAGACTCTTTAAAAGACTATTATTTGTATACAGATACAAATCTAAAATGTATTTAAGAAACAAATTGGTGAGTAAAAAGTGTCTTGAGCAAGTCAATCCTATATAATTATTTTGAATTGTTTCTATGAAATTCTAACTGTTTATCAAGGCGCTTTGTTAATATTCCAAGTTGTCGGATTGAGTAATCGATAAGGCTAAGTCAAATGCCACAATGTCTCTAATGATATATAAGCAAAAACTAACTTTAATTAGTTTAAGGTCACAAAAAAAATTACAAATCGTTAGCCATTAAATCAAAGTTACATTGCCTAAATCTTTATAGAATTAAAAGTAGAACGAATTTGATTTTGCTTTTGGCTGGGAATGTGTCCTTGTGGAAGTTTTAAACTTTAAATAATGATTACATATATTTTTAATTTCTTTTTATATCTATATTTTTTTACAGCTTTAAATATATTTATTTTAAATAATAAATGACGATACGAGCTTGTCGTTCGCCTGATGGTAAGCGATACGACCGCCCATAAAGTCCATTTAGTAGAAACACCATCCAACACCTTGAATTACAAAGCATTGTTTGGTATTCCATTATGCTCGCCATCGTGAGACGTGAGATGTTAAGTCTTATTATGTCCAATTATTACACTGCCTACAATGTCCTTCAAACTGGAAGACAATAGTGACTACACACTGCTGCTTAGCGACAGAAATAGAAATTGCGGTGGTACCTATCCAGGTGGACTCCCACATATGAGAGACCTGTTTATTCACATTGTATGGTCCAAAAAGTCTAATCATTATACTTCTACCAAAGTACAGTTATATTTAATAAAACAAATCAGCATTAGCATGGACAACAATTTAAATATACTCAAGTCATTAACTCTAAGCCTAACTCGAAATTCTATCAAAAAATTTAAAAACAAAAACACTATCGCAAAACATATTTCAAGCATCGACATAATAAAAAGAAAAACCCGCGACATCTATTAAAAAATAAAGTGTCATCGACGCAGACAATGGACGAATTGATTTTATAAAATCAAGATCGGCATTCGCAATAGGCTATTATGCTAAACAAAAACTTGACCCCTAAAGTTGCAAAGTCGATTGACACATTCACCTTGCCTTCCATCGGTTAATGTCTGACTTTGTTTCGCCTCATTAGGCCTGCTGAAAGCGAATCTAAAGTGTTTAAATTTATAGGCAAAATCATTTATCATTTAACTTTCATAAGTTGTTGCATCAATTTTCTATTATAATGTTGCAAATATATACGCTATAGAAAAATGAGAGAAACCTTTATTAGCAGGAACAAGTTGTATACTTCTTATCTAAATTGGTCAATATTCTATTTTGTTATACCATTTTCAATGAGTTCATAATTAAGAATGACCATTTCAATTCGATGGAGAGTGGGAAAGTACTACTAATATTATAAATGCGAAAGTTTGTGAGTATGGATGTGTGTTTGTTCCTCTTTCACGAAAAAACTACTGAACGGATTTGGATTAAACTTTACAGTGATATTGTTAATACATCAAAATAATACATGGGCTATAATTTATAATATTTTTTGTAATTTGGTCATAATATAGCGATACATATCAATTAAGTCAGAAAAAAATGTATCCCGGAAAACTCCTTTACGCGGGCGAAGCCGCGAGCATAAGCTAGCAATATACAATTCTGTTATATCATCTTTACTCATACTCTCTTATAACCCTCTTGCGGCCTATAATTGTTTACTTATCATTAGATCTATGCACATTAAGTATTAAAGAAACCCGATAAAACCAAACAAACATCTAATTCACCGGTAAGAAGGTAGAAACAATAATTTGTAAGTCTTAATTACATTAACATTCGACTTTAGAAGCGGGAAACAGCCCACGTTAATTGCTAAACAACTGCGCCCGGATTCCCGTCACGTTATGCGATAAACTAGGAACATTTAGCAGGACGCCCGTCGGTTCCTAATATGGAATTTTATTACTTACACCCATCCAATACTTCTGCAGTGAGCAGGATTGCTAGTTTGATTACATTGTTTAAAATTATATTGTAGGGATTTTACGAAGTTACAAAGTCAATAGACAGATTGAAATCTATCTATTATGACTTTGTATTGTAGTGATTTCTTTAAAATTATTGGTTGTCACGACAATAAATATTCAGTGGTATATAATATAATTTAATACAATATATCATATAATCAAGGTACCAATATGCTAGTAATAATATCTTTAGTGTCAGCCTTCTTAATCTATACTTTATCTATACTATTATATAAAGCTGAAGAGTTTGTTTGTTTGTTTGTTTGTTTGTTTGTTTGAACGCGCTAATCTCAGGAACTACCGGTCCAAACTGAAAAATTCTTTTTGCGTTGGATAGCCCTTTATTCGTAGAGTGCTATAGGCTATATATCATCACGCTATACCCAATAGGAGCGGGGCAGAAATGGCTAATCTCAGGAACTACCGGTCCAAACTGAAAAATTCTTTTTGCGTTGGATAGCCCTTTATTCGTGGAGTGCTATAGGCTATATATCATCACGCTATACCCAATAGGAGCAGGGCAGTAATGGCTAATCTCAGAAACTACCGGTCCAAACTGAAAAATTCTTTTTGCGTTGGATAGCCCTTTATTCGTGGAGTGCTATAGGCTATATATCATTACGCTATACCCAATAGGAGCGGAGCAGTAATGGCTAATCTCAGGAACTACCGGTCCAAACTAAAAAAATATTTTTGCGTTGGATAGCCCTTTGTTCGTGGAGTGCTATAGGCTATATATCATCACGCTATGACCAATAGGAGCGGAGCAGTAATGACTAATCTCAGGAACTACCGGATCGAACTGAAAAATTATTTTTGTGTTGGATAGCTCTTTATTTGTGTAGTGCTATAGGCTATATATCATCACGTTATGACCAACAGGAGCGGAGCAGTAATAGCTAATCTCAGGAACTACCGGTTCAAACTGAAAAAATATTTTTGTGTTGGATAGTTCTTTGTTCGTGGAGTACTATGGGCTATATATCATCACGCTATGACCAATAGGAGCGGAGCAGTAATGGCTAATCTCAGGAACTATCAGATCGAACTGAAAAAAATATTTTTGTGTTGGATAGCACTTTGTTTTTGAAATGCTATAGGGTATATATCATCAAGCTATGACCAATAGGAGCGAAGCAGTAATGAAACATGTTGCAAAAACGGGGAAAATTTATTAGTTTTGAGAGCTTCCGTTGCGTGCGCTGCGTAAACAGTTAAAGTTATGCAACAATGATGTATGACGGGATTGTTCCTCTTAAAAAAGTTCTACAAAAATATATTATAAAACAAAGTCCCCCGCTGCATCCGACTGCCTGAACGTGTTAAACTCAAAAACTACCCAACATATTAAGACGAAATTTGTTATGGAGACAGTTTGAGACCCTGGGAAGAACATAGGCTCCCGGGAAAATATATCGCGTGACTTTTATAACGGAATACTTTAGCCCGAAAAACTTTGTAACGCGGGCGGAGCCGCGGGCAAAAGCTAGTAAATTATATTTTTAATTCGTAATAATACAATTTAATAAATGGGAAAATTTAATACGTTATTTAGATGTTCCATAAAAATACACGAAGCAACTGCTAAGGAAATAGAATTCATAAAAAATTCTAGACCAGTAAATTGATTCACAGATTACCAGCTACCAATTATTATAAAAAAATCGCAAATTACTTCGCAATAAACTTCCACGTGGTCGAAGTTGTAAGCAAAATACTTATAACGATAACTTACAATATAAAAAAAATATATCTCATATTTATGTCTTTTATAATATATTTTAGACTCATAACACCATATTACATCTGTTTCTTAAATGAATAATTTATGAACTTTTACATATTTATATAACGAACCGTTTTCATATACGTCTTAACTAGCTATAAATATAGCAAATGAGCCTCGTTTGCTATTATAATGCGACAGACCCGCCTCCATTTCATGTACGTGTCTCTGAGATGCACTTGGTGATTTATATCATAGTAACTGCGCCGCCTCGCAAATGCCTTTCTACGTAAATAGAAAATAAGATTTGTAGCCCGTTCAACCGAGTCGTTTGTAGTGGGTTTTAATTTATTTTCAAGTTTAATATCTTGAATTTAAAGCTTATATTTAATAAATTGTCAATCATAAACAATTTAAGATGATTTATTATTATTGTTTCTGTCTCATCGTATTCATTTTCAACCTTACATATTCCTTTGAGAATAGCATTTATGTTTATTGTAATACACACTGTGACAGTTTTGCAAAATAAATATATTCTACAAATAAATAATTGCATTCATTATTTTCGGCTTATCGATCAGTTAGCAGATTTCTCAGTTATCTGTGATTAAAAATTGCTCATTTTTTCCGAAACAAATCTATGATACATGGATCTATAAAAAAGTATATAATAAAACAAATTAAGCCTCAAGTAAACATCTTCAAAACTGCCAGTATTTCCTTCAAACATGATATAAAGCCAGATTGTAAACGTAAACTGGAACACGGCGACAACAGAACTCTTGCGTAACCGCTGACAAACATTAAGAGGTACAATTCAACTGGACAAATGCCTCGCAAGAATGGACCCCGAATTTATGACCGCTATCCGTTAGCTCTCCGAGAGGACGGTTGGAATACGTCTTACAAATCTACTGCACAATTAACAGCGGTTTGTTTTCGTCGTTTATAATTTAAGACCAGAAGTTGTGTTTTTTTATACGGCAAAGAGACCCCACTAATTGTAAATTAAGTGGGGTCCAATAGAATGTAGATTGACGAGATATGATTACCCTGGCAGTCGATACAATTATGCCGGCCTGTGTGAATCTGATATACACAGGCTGATTACGGAACGTAACACATTTACGTGAGCCAATATGGCGGGTTCTAACACCCTGTGTAAGGTTGTCCAAGTGGATATAAAATATATCATACTATTAACAGATGTAGAGGTGGACGTTTAGGTCTCACTGTCAAACCGAATTTACAAATAAATAAATTAGATAGATCCGAAAATTAAATATATATTTAAATATGGTTTGCCCAATATAATGGACTTGGTAAATACATTTTTAAATCAATCGAAATGAATCAAATTGGTTTTGTAAATAATATAAGTAAGTTCGCCAACTGTTAGATTGCAAAGGTATTATTTTTCTTCTAGTCATAATTGTATTTTCAATGAACGACTATTGTGATTTTTGCACGTCACTCCAATGCAATTTCTAAAGCACGTATTTTAAGAGCCAAGTCTGGACATAGATTTGAGGATTAAAACGAAACCATTCAACTGAATATTTTCTATAGAGAATTATTCCATTGTCCAATATTGAAATTATTTCTTTGTATTGTGTTTTTATATTGTCTTTATTAAAATCCCCTGATAATATTTTGTGAATATAATGTTATTGCTATATATAGGTCATATAAATAAAATTCCAATGCGCTTAAATAAAATAGTCCTTTTGTAATTTGGTCAATATTAAAAAATTATAATCGATTGAAAATTAAAAGTATATCACATTCTTCTAATACAAGGTTCACCACATTTAATTTAATTTGATTTTATAATACCTACTTTAGATATTTTTGGGTTAAAGTTGAAGGTCAGGCAATTAAAACTGCTTCAGATTTACATTAGAATAAAGGTTTTGACTGGAATTTGCATCCGATACCGCAAAATGTTCGTATCACGTTCTGAGACTAATATAAGCTAGTTTTTTCCACAATAGTTGTCCCCAATGGTAATATGTGAATATATGCTGAGAGTCGCAGGAGTCCGATGGATGAGGGCGGCCCAGAACCGGTTCCTGTGGCGCTCAATGAGGGAGGGCTATATCCAGCAGTGGACGATTCCCGGCAGAAATGATGATGATGATGAATGGTAATATAAGTCGTATGAACGTGACACAGTTTTTCTATCATCATCATCAGCCCGTTGCAATCCACTGCTGGACATAGGCCTCTCCCAAGGTACGCCACAGAGCCTGATCTGCTGCTTTATATCAATTACGGCACGGTCGATTTTTCTATAACAGCATAAAAAATGAACATACATATCTGACATATTTTTACGTTACCTCCAAAGTTATTTACCTACAGAGTCTCTTGAGGACATCAGGCTAACAAGAAACAAATGGCTTTAGTTGTTTTATATAGGACCTACACGCCCAGGTGAAATGTATTACTCTATTTTTCCTTTATTGGAAACCTATAGTAAGTGTCGAAATGTTTTCGCTGTGCCTTCAGATTTTTCTTTGTTAGGATTGTTTATCGCCTTGTTACGATAGGGTCATGTGGATTAGACGAAATCTCCGTTTCATTGTTACGGTATCTTGGGATCTTTATTTGGAAAGGTGTATTTCTATTGAAAGTTGTCGTTTATGTTGTAAAAACATATACTTAAATAAGACGTGTGGAACTATAGTTATGAATATTTTAATATAAAATTAATGCGACTTGAAAAAGTTGGGAATTATCAACCACTTAGATTCGCGTAACGCAAGTAGACTCCTTACTTTAGAGCAAGAAATACATACTAAAGAAACCCGAAGACACGGCTAAGTATAAAACTTCAGAAGATATCCGTCAAAACCCAAGCGGAAAGCACGGAACGTCGGAATTCCAAAGTATTAAAGCATGAAGGAAAATTTTCCGGAACTTATTGAAGCAATCAGATAGCACAGATTCCGTTTAACATTAGCTGAATTCTTGTACCCTTCCCAATCGCATTAGGAGTCCATTTAAACTTTTTGCCAAGGAAAGATTTTGTAATTTCACGCGGCTAGAAAAATAAATAGGCCCGACAAATACAAATTTAAATTTGGAATGCCGTTTATTTCCGTTTGTGTTTTTTTTTTATTTTGTTTAGTTAAAAACGTATCACACGGAATGTTTAGCTGGCCAGTGTCAATTTTATAAAAGTAAAATATGTGAATTTATCAACAATTAAATTAATACCTAATTCATGCAAAGTAAATAGGAATTTATAATAGTAACTGGTTAATTTTTAATCGAATTCAAGAAAGGAGTCTGTCAATTGGCGGTGCATGGTTATTTTATATTAGGTATAATATAAACAAGAAACATAGGTATAGTTAAAATTGCATTTGTAAGCGTGAAATTCGAATGTCCGCAAGTTCAAATCCCAAGGGCAGATACCTCTGACTTTTCTAAAATCATGTGTGTATTCTTTGTGAATTTATCGTTCGCTTTAACGGTGAAGGAAAACATCGTGAGGAAACCTGCACATCTGGGAAGTTCTCTATAGGAATTTCGAAGGTGTGTGAAGTCTACCAATCTGCACTAGGCCAGCGTGGTGGACTAAGGCCTAATCCCTCTCAGTAGTAGAGGAGGCCCGTGCTCCGCAGTGGGCAAGTATATAATACAGGCTGATATTATTATTAAGCGTGAAACGATGACGTTTATCAAAACAAATTGCAGGCATCTGCGACGCTTCAAGCTTGTTTTTGTCTTCGACATTATCTTAGTGATCATAGATGCCTAAGAGAGTTTAATTAAAATATGACGTCGCTACATGCCATGGGGTGAGCTAAGAATGTTTTTTTTTTCTTTTGAAAGGCAAACTACACTAAATGTGATAGCAATAAATGGGTTTTTTGGCAGTTATATAAGGATATTGCAAATTACTTATTATATACCCGTATATTTTATACCCGTAACAATTTCTTGGAAATACTGTAATATAAAAGAAAATCATATTTTCTCTATAATTTAAAACATCACGCGGATACAGTAAGTCACGTGGAATTTGAACTATGACGTCAAATTTAATAAACAATACGGAAATCTAATTAAACCCTTTCGTGGAACGTACAATGTGACGTCAAACACAGCTTAATAAAGACCTTCAAATTCGGTTCTTACAATCGTCAAATAAAAATTCACAAAATAAAAAATATGAATCGCAAAAAACTGTTTAAATTATTGTTTTATGTATAATCTACTGTTAGGATAAAAATATTTTTGTGAGGGTATTTTGAGACGTTTGCCATAAAACGCTGAGCGTTTATCAGACCAAGGTAGGCGTCAGTCAGTAATTGGCAGTTGGTAGCGAACAGTTATTAATTGACAGTCGTATCGGTCGTTCGGTTTAATTTATAGTTAGTGATACTCCTTTTTATTTTAATAAGAATCACTTCAGTTCCTAACACTACCATATAAAATACGATTCATATGTTAATGTTACAACTGTCACATACCCAATTATAATATCGAATAAGGAGAGTAGGCGCGTTTTTTGATCGTTGCTAAATGTTGGAATTATGATAGGCGTAACCGTATAAGTAATTATTTAGTCAATTAGTCCTCGCCGATATCACCATATACACGGTATTATACTGTCGCATGGGCGTCGCGTTGGGAACGCAAAGGAAACCGAAAGACAACTCGACATAACATATTGGTATATGCATAAATTATATATGCAATGCGGACTGCAAATCGTTTTAATGATAACTAGCGACCCGCCCCAGCTTCGCACGGGTGCAATGCTGATACTAAATACACTACAGAAAAACTGTGAACGTTGTATATAAAAACATAGCGGCCCGCTCTGGCTTCGCACGGGTATAACATAACAAAATAACAGTATTTCCCCACTATTTAATGGATGTTATTACACATATAAACCTTCTTCTTGAATCACTCTATCTATTAAAAACCGCATCAAATCCGTTGCGTAGTTTTAAAGATTTAGGCATACAAAGGGACATAGGGACAGAGAAAGCGACTTTGTTTTATACTATGTAGTGATAAGGTTCTACGTAAACTCTACATAAAGGAAATCTGGTAGGAATCGGTTTATATATCGGGTTATATGCTTTTCGCCACTGCTACTTATCTACATGGTGTGTAGATGCAGATGCACCTCCCTAAATCTTAGCGGCGCCAGTGTATGGTCGATACAAAATATACCCGCTTACCAGAATTCATTTTGCGGAATTAAAAATTATATACGTCATTTTTATTCGCCTCGCAATCCCGCATCCCAAATAGCAACTTCATAACATATTCACCTCACGTTGACCCTTTTAATAAAATTTCTTGAAACATTGTGGGTGTGTCAACGCGGAAAACGGATAAAATAATTCCCAAAGAAATATCTTGAAAGCAGTTATCATTAAAATGGTACTCGTTATGTCAAACAAGAATGCTTTCATGACGCTAATTGGTGGACTTATGAACATCGAATGTGTGTTTTATTGTTTTTATCGACTTTTAAGATTATACTGAGTTTTAATGAAATGTTTCTCTTACTAATCTACCTACCTACATACCTGTATGTTATCGATTTTCTCAAAATCTACTGGACGGATTTTTATGAAATTTGGTATGGAGATAGTTTAAGACCTTGGGGAGGTCATACACTACTTTATATTCCGGAAAAATATAGAGCGGGACTTTTATCCCGGAAAACTCTTTCATGCAGGCGAAGCCACGAGAAAAATCTAGAACTATAAAAGCGAAAATTTGTAAATATATGGATGTCTGTACGTTTAGAAGCGAAGACAGAAAAGACTTGGATTTGGATAAAGTTCGGCAGACAATCCTATCCTGGATTAACACAGGCTACTTTTAGTCCCGGTTATTTGTTCCTATAAGAAATAATTAAATTTCCTAATCAGGTTTTTATAATAGATGGCATTGGCATCGTTTCGTGTTTTAGTGACTTTTGTAGCTGGAAAAAAATATGGTGAGTGTACTACCGATCTTCACTAGTTAAAACTTGGAGAGTAAAAGAAGAAGAAGTAGTGGGAATGGCTTGCCACGCGAGCGAAGCTACGAACAACACCTAGTCAAGAATATTGTTCTGTTTGTTGATTTCCGATTTTTTATTATAAGACTGCCTTTTAAGGTTCGTTTTGCAATGAAAAGTCGCGATAGTACTCATGGAATAATATTGCCCGCTATTAATGAATACTCAGAATCGGAGCAGTAGTTCTAAAGATTAGTGTGTTCAAAGAATAAACAAGGAATCTCTTTTTTTTTATAAAGTATGGAAACCCCTTTCAAATGTGTTTCTGATCTTTAAATTCATTATTTGCGAAATAATTCTGTTTTACCTGGTACGGTATTAAAATGATGATGCATTTTTGATAGACAAAATATATTTCAAATATAATATTTTATAACTAAATACAAATAAAAGGTGAACATAAATTTATTCACTAAAAATAACACATACTATATGATTTTTTTTTAACCCCAAACATGTAGGTTAAAAATTATATAAAAACAAATTTTACGTAGTAAAATAAAATCCGCGAATGTTTCAAATACGTTTAAAATATATTGAATACTTCGATAAATGGTTTCTGAAACGCAAATATTTATTTACTATTATTAAAGTTACCAGAGGAGCGGTAGAGTTTTTCTACTCACGTTGTTATTTGAAGTAATAAGATAAAAAACATATTTTAAAACCAAAAATAAACAATTTGAATCACATCAAACCCGTTGATGTCAATGGCGGACATATAAAAGCCTTTCATTACACTGTAAAATAAAAACTGAATTCACAGCATCCGCATCACAAATATTGTACGTACGTGAAATAAAAATGTGAAGCCGTTACATAACACAGCTGAATAAATTGAATACAGATTGTAACTCGAGGAATGTTAATGGAAATAAACGAAA
>NC_051129.1:9459926-9484628 GCF_014839805.1 Manduca sexta
ATTCACCTTATATTTTGAAAGCAGCCGTTAATGATGATCTAAGTTGTCCTTAAATCAATTGGAATCACAAGGAAGATTATTATGAAAGTTAGAATAGACTAACTGTTAGAAATAAGGATTTAAATGAATAAGGCTTGCCTACTTGTTAAAGCAAACTAGTATCTATAAAGTATTTATTTTTTATATGTTGTCACTTGGCTCACTTCTCTTTGATACCAGCTACCATTGCTTTACTAGCCCAAGTCACCAATTATTGATTGTATTTATTTAAAATAAATTGTATTTATCGTTTGGTTGTAGCCTTATTTTCATCACTAACTATTCGATCTTACCTTTGAAGAAGAAGTTCAGCACCTGAACCTTGTCATCAGTGGTTCTCGAACTGTTCATACAAGCCCTCACAACGTCTAGGGCTTCGAAGACGAGACCTCTAGCCAAATACAGGCTGCAGCAAGACTGCCAATCCTCCAATTTATCCTGTTCTCCACCCCTACTGGTCCATTGATTCTCTTTAGTATGGACCGGGGCGGGCTTTCGGACATGCAAGTACTGTAAAGCCGCTTGAGTCTTCTTTTGAGCCAGTAATGACGATAAGACCACGTGGTGTTGCCACCCTGATAGCGTATTGCCCGTAAGACATTGAAGTTGGTCGAGCGCGAACTGAAATAGTACCTTTTTATTTGACTTAAATAGGTAGTTTTCAAGCTTTGTTTATGTTAATGAACTATTGTTAGTTTGTTTGGCTGAGGTTAGTAAGTATTTGTAATAGGGTACACGATTCATCTAAGTGTTTTAGTGGCAGCCTAGTGGTGCTCTGAGAAATAATTTAAAGACATTAAACAGAATAGACAGTTATAGTCCAGACAACGCGAGCAAATTTGTGCACTAAAAGCTATTATCAATTGGTAAAGTGGTTGTCTTTTTTGAAATGTCGAGTGACAAATATCACTGCGTCCTTAGATATTAATACAAAAGCAAAACACACTAATGTACGCATTAAAAAGTGCAAATTACGATCTGGAAAAAGTATATATTATTTTACATTGGTGTTTCGCTAATTCACGGTAGATTGAGTAAACATAGCATGAGCAAAATTTTTTGGTATGGCAATCCTCCGAATGTCCGCTCTATATAATCTTAGAACTCTTTGTTGATCCCACATTCTCTATTGAAAATATACATCTTTTATTGAATTTTAATAAAGAATTAAACGGAATAAGCTGTGAATTTACATTAATTCAATTTATTCTATATTTTTGCGAATATGGACATGCATTCAAAAAATATCACGTATTATGAAATACAGTGTAGACTGTGTAGGTTAGTTAGTAAGTATAATTCTTCTGAGATACAGCTTATAAATACTCTGTAGTTTGATACAATCCTGTACCCTATTACATATGGTTAGTAAATTAAATCGCAAGAAGCATAATGATGTTAGTACATATTTAATTTGAGTCATAAATGATGTCGAACGGTTAGTTATAAGGTTTTGAGCATATAACTATACAGAACTAGAATTATACCAAGAACATTACGTACCCTACCAACAAAAACTACATATTTCCATGCCTTATATTGGAATTAAATGTGATGGCTTATATGATAGGACCCTTTCATATAATTTTTATTCCTGGTACTACATAACTGGCTTTGCTTGTTGTAAGCGTTATGTACACTTGAGGTTGAATTGCCTCCTTAGGTCATTATTTTGTTTCCTAATTTGATATGGAGGGAAGTGGACAATTAAAATTTCCAACACATCCGGATCTATTTGTTTTTTTTTAATGAAATGAAATTATTTATTTGAATCCGTAAATGTTATACATTATTTAGTTTCCGTGAATATTAACTCTACCACCAGTTCGGAAAGCAGTTCTCACCAGAGAAGAACGGGCAAGAAACTCTGGAAACGATGATTCAGATCAAGATGATTAATTTCGTTGCGGAATAAAGTCGGATTAATATTCCCTGAAAGTCGCCGAGCTTCACCGCTCGCTGTCATAAAATGCGTGTCACTGCTTATCCTGGCTTACAGTTACAGGAGTTGCAGTGAAGGGTGTGAGAAAGTCTCTACCCCAGAACCAAGAGTATTTCGGACAAAATGTTTGTAAACTTTAAATATCGCCCAGCATATTTGAATAAATATAGCGCAGCAAACATAAGGTCTAAAATCGAATGTCTCACTAGCGTTATATAGCACTTTATAAGTACGTAATATAATCATAGTCCGCAACTATAACTCTCAGTTGTATCGGGAAGTGCAGTATTAGCATTAGGCGAGTAAATTGCAAATCAGTAATGGTTTATAAGAATAACAAACAAATAGATTCCACGGATATTTCGAAACCTTTTTTCTCAAAAAATCTTCTGAATACCAACCACTTGATAAATATTTTTACTAATATATAAAGCTGAAAAGTTTGTTTGAACGCACTAATCGCAGGAACTACTGAACCAACTTTGATTTTTTTCCTTAATAGGAAGCTACATTACTCCTAGGTGCTATAGGCTTATTTTTAATTCCAGGAACATATTTATCCTGGAGAAACTTCTTCACGCGGGAGGAGCCGCAGGAAAACGCTAATTGATCACCCATAGGGATTGCTAACGCCCCAATTGTTGCAAAACGCGTTAGCAACCAATAAAAAAGCTAACGCAGCGCCGCGTGACCACCGCAGCACATCATTTCTGGTTCATATATCGACCATTGACACGTCTTAATTAATTCAATTTATTTTAATTTAATTTGCTATGTGACGTGTTCGACATAATTCACTTACGACTCAAACTGTTAACAAACATGATATGATATAACCTCGCCATGATGTAACATTGTATCGTGCAAGGCCACAACTCACATCGAAGTCCCTGTGGTCGAGGGTGCCAGAACGCCTGCGTCGCTTTAATGGCGGTGTTGCTCAAACCGAACATGGTGGGAAACTGCATCAGCCTGCGGATTACTGCTTCGTACCTGGCGAAAATGGCTTTTTATCAACAGGCATTCCATGCGAGCTAACCATTCTTGAATATTTATTTATATTTTATTCAAGAGGAACAGAAAACAGTTACACATTAAATAAGTAAATAGTAAAATGCAATAGAATGCAATTATTTTACAAATATTGATCATCATAAGAGGTCTGGCATAGATTTTCGGCTGACCTTATAATAAAGTTCTTATTAGACTGGCCAAGGCTCAAGAGCGATCAAAATTCTGATAACATACCTTTAGAGTAAAAGTACTAGTAGTAGTTTTAATAGTGTCATCTTGAAGGTTTCGGAGCTCCATACTGCTTACCATGATTTCCTCAATTCGATCAAGTATAAAGTACTTAAGTCATCCTTATTAAATACGATAATCGCATCAAAATAAACTAACCCATTCTCATAGGTCCTGGAAGAAGTCCTCACCAACTTACCAATCACTATGCATTATAAACTAAGCCATTCTTGTAGGTGTCATATGTCTCGCTGTCACTTACCTGACGTCATCATAGACCATAGAGTAGTCGACGAGCAGGTACAGGACGAGTGAGTGTTTGTGCTCGTCCGCGATGTCGGGCAGCAGGTAGAGCCGCAGCAGCGAGTACAGCGACGGCGGCGGGTACAGCCCGTGGCACTCACTGCCGCCCTTCATCCATAATCTGGGGGAAAAAAAAGAAAAAAACATAATAGTTTGATATGTGTATGGTAATAATACACTTCATGAGCTATAGATATTTTTTTTATTTACATTTGTTGTTAAAACTGAAAAAAAGTAAAAAAAATAAAAAATAAAGTTTAAAAATACTAAACATCTTTTTGGTCTCAAATAGTATGCCGTAAATCGCTTAATAAATAATATAAGCCTTGTAATACTTGCCCACTGTTGAGCATGGGCCTCCTCTACTACTGAGAGGGATTAGGCCTTAGTCCACCACGCTGGCCTAGTGTGGATTGGTAGACTTCACACACCTTCGAAATTCCTATAGAGAACTCAGATGTGCAGGTTTCCTCACCACGTTTTCTTTCACCGGTAAATCGCTTGCTACGACTTATTATATTATTAGTAAGAATTTTATTTTTAAAGATGCTTACTGATGAATCCTCTCGCCACCGAATTCATGTTCAATGAGTTGATCTATGTAGAGCAGGGAACATGGCTTTCTGACACTGTTGTCATCTGACGCGCCACTGTCTTGCAGGCGATTCAGTTTTAGACGTCTGAAATAGGAGATAATACGTAAATAATGTCGTATTAATTATGTCAGGAACAAATAAGTTTTATTTGTCAGGCGAAATAATGCTCATTTGTTAAATATGCAATAAAACTACTATCCGAAACAAAGTATTTCTGGTTTACTTAATAAGTTTTTCTGTTACCACACTTAATCTGTGATGGTTTGCTGGACGCCCTGAACTTTAAATTAATAGTTATAATTAATATCATCCTTAGAATTTAAGAACCACATTAATAGATGTACGAAAAATATATGCTGCTACTATTAATAGTGATGGGCTAGATAGAAGGGAATAGACGCACTGGGCGAAGTGAAAAATCTTGTCTAAGCAAAATCTGGGAGTAATCCAGTATCAGCTGTTCTGTCTGGCCAATGACAAGAAAGAATACAAAAAGCTAAAACCTAACATTCAACAATGCAGAGGCTCTTGAAAGCGTCTAAGGCAATGCAAAATACCTCTTATTATAAATGGTGTAGAGCTGATGCGCGGGGTAGGGCAGCGCCTCGTACGCGTCGTGTCTCTCCGGCAGCAGGCCCACGCGCAGGAACCACTGCACCACTTGGAAGTACAGTGATACTGTGCCTATACCTTTGTACTTCTCCTCCATCTCGCTGAGGGCTGGGAATCAAATAAAAGTTGTCAAGTTTAGGGTTGTTTTGTAAATGTAAGGATTAATTGGTAAAATCTCCCTCAAAAATATCGACGAGAAATATCAATGTTCTAGTTTAATAATGATTTGTTATATACGCGAATATAAGACATTGAAATAAAATTTGCTTTCGGTTTTTTCGAGGTTTATTATATTCAAATTTTCTCCCGACATTTTATTTAAATGTTATTCTTGTCGGGTATCTATTGTTGCTATGTTCACAGTAATCTTATCAATACAACATAGTATGTTACAAAATTTTAATATTATTATAGACTAACTTTTTCTCGGAGTTCCGCCTATATGAAAAAGTATTTGTGGGATAAAAGTCCCGCTGTATATTTTCCTAAAATAAAAGTAACCTGTGTCCTGCTAAGAATCTAAAACTATCTCTATACCAAGTTTTATCGAATACTGTTCGACAGTTTTTCAGTTTATCGCGTTCCTACATACAGTTTGAATAGACGCGGCGGGGTCTTTGTTTTATTTTATTTTACTTTATTTAAAAAATCCACAGCCCTTAATACTAGAGTGACACAATCTAATACACTTATCTTAAGGTTATAGCTTAAGGTCAATTTTTCATACATTTTGTTTCACCTTTAATCTGGGTAACTAAACAAGTATTGACAAGTAAAAATTTAAATTCACGTCTAGTTAGTGATTAGTTCTCGCAGTTGAAAGAAAAACGTAAAAATAATTAATATGCATGGATATTTCGGCCTTTAAAATGTCGTCGTATTAAATTTTAAAGGCCGAAATATCCATGCATATTAATTATTTTTACGTTTTTCTTTCAACTGCGAGAACTAATCACTAACTAGACGTGAATTTAAATTCTTTACTTGTCAATACTTGTTTAGTTACCCAGATTAAAGGTGAAACAAAATGTATGAAAAATTGACCTTAAGCTATAACCTTAAGGCCAATAACGGATTTAAATTTTGTTTACACGTTTAAATAACGTTTATATAATATGTAGAGATGAAGGCACAAATACATAAACCTCGTGGCATATTTATATGAACTTCGTTGATGCGTGAACATTGCGTTGTCTTGACGACTGACGTAAATTCATAGACACTTCACACATGCACCATGTGAACGTGTGTACGCCCCAGTTTTACATGGGTACCAGCACTGTACTTTGACCTCGATGACTTAGCCCTACTGATGGTCACTTCCCCAATTTCTTAACATTTTTCTCGAAGAACGACATCACACTTTTAGGTCACCCGATTACCCACTTTACCGCCTATTAAACATACGAAACCGAAAAAAGGATTAGCAACACTCACCGTCAGGCACAACCAGGTTACAGCATTTAGTCAGAATGGCGTCCAACAACCCTGTCAATTGCGTGAGTTGCTGAACACAATGTTCCAGACATCGCACCACGTTCCTAGAAACATATACCGAACTGTAAACACATAAATATAAAATATATGACAAATGAGAGGTTTTCACAAATGAAGTTATAACTCTTGGTCGATAAAAGCGGTTTTATATATCACTAAATTTAAGAATAACACAAAGTACCTTTGAATTGTAAATTTATTAATAGTTACATTGCAAAACGAATATTATCTAAACTGATCTCTGCTAGTTTATAAACAGGCTTAAAAGATTTTCAATTCGATTCAGTAGTTCCTGAGACTAGCGCGTTCAAACAAAACTAACTCCTCAACTTTATATAAAAGGATGAATGTGAATTAACTATACAGTTAGAAATTTTTCTGTCAACTAAGTCATATCTTTTTTCTGTTCGTATGACTAGGTATCCACGATAATCAGTCTACAAAGTCAATAGAGATGCAAACATGACATCACCATATACTACTTTTTTAAACAACCAAAACTAAAGACTATTTTGCATATTTTCAATACTGAATATGTAAAATAGTATTATTCTTAATTTTATGACGAGGAGCGAAACTTTTACAAACTATCTGACTAGTAGTGTAATGAGAAATAGCTCACAAAAGGTACCACTTTAAAATCATAATAATCATTAACATAGAATACAGTGAAACTCCAACACTTCTATGTTCTGACATATATTTCTCTTTTTATTATTTTTTACTTGATGAACTAAAATAATTATTCATTTCCTATTATTTCTTTGTTAAAACTTACCTATCGGGCAATGCGGATGACACGAACAATGGTGCTGTGAGCTCTTTGGCATTTTCTTTCAGTTCTATAGCTCTTGTCCAACACCAGTCCACCTGACAAGCAATAAGTTATTTTGTTGGAAAACAGGTTACCTTTGGTAAAAAAAAGTAGTTCAACATTATAGTTTTGTGGGTTTGATCTACAATGCTGTGTATTAGTAACGAAAGATCCTTTTCAATAAATATATTTGGCATTAAGTTCTGGCCAAATGTATTTTATTTTTCTTTTGCCAGTAAGATACTTAATGATCACCCCTTTATGCGACTAAAATATTGTAGCAATTTTTAGAAACACACTGTAGATATCTTTCTTACACTCGTATTTCTGGAAAGTGAAGAAATAATTTATTTATAGGTACAGATACAGAAAACAGATAAAATTTTACACAGAATTACATTCATAACATGATATAAATCTGTCGTCCATTTACTACTGTACACAGCATTCAATTACACAGCTTCGTAGATATAAAAAAAATAATTAGTAGTTATATAATGTAAGTTTTACCAGGAATGTAAGAGTGCAGCCCGCCCCGCTGTGGCTGCCCGTGGCCCAGTCGTGAGCGCAACGCTTCAGGAAACGGGACAGCCGCGCCTCCAGGGCCACTGACAGCAGGAAACGACGCTGCTCGTCCTGCCGGGGAAAACATGCATTATAAACGGTTTTTTATACGATATTTCCAAAATATTTTGTGACTATAAATGGTCTGTTTAGTGTTAAACAGATTTAGATTATATGTTGTAGTGAAAAGTGAAATTATATTAATATTAGGCAGGGCATGGTTGGTTATCTGGCCGTTTCATGTAAAGATATAATGGATATTTTTTGTTTTAAAATTAAAGCTCATATGAATACCGATTTTTATGAAACTTTTTTTGGCTTCACCTCATTTAACACCAGATGCAGTAAAGACACTTGGTCGTGCTAATGATTAAAAAAATTACGAAATGTATAGCCCGTATATACTATGACATGACACGTGCGTGCAGCAGACAGTGGGTGAGTATACTGACTTGGTCGGGCTCGTCGGCGCGCGCGGCGTGCGCATACGCAGGCGCGAGGCCGGCAGCGAGGCAGAGCGGCGTGCAGCGCGCGCGGGCGCAGCAGCGCGCCGGGCCCGCACGCGTCCAGCGACGACACGAGCTGCCGCTGGATGCCCGCCGTGCCCAGCACCGCCGACCCGCACGCGCTCATCGATACCACGTCTAGTTACACATTTATTACGATCATTAATTACGAATTTCATCCATTAAAGGACATTGTCAAAACACCAATTTCATTTGATCAAATAAGACACAAATAAATACATTTCCTCAGAGTTGCGTGGTGGCTGCACAAAAATATTCAAACACCCTACTACGACTATTATATTTTAAATCCACCAAGATAACCAAATCTGTAATTACACATAAGGATATAGAGCTCGATTTTTTGTAAGCACTAAGAGTGTTAAAGGCAGAAGCCTTTCTACTCTAGAACGAAACGCGCAACAAAACTAGCAACGAAAAATATGCTACATGCATATGAGATAAACTAAAAATACTCACTGTACTGAAGTGAATTTGGATAGAAATGTTCCTCCAGTCTAGTGGCGTGACAGTATACGGACACAGAGTTTGGATCGAGCCGCACGTCCAGTGTCGTGTTAGATCCATTCCCGAGCTCAGAACACCAAGTAGTGCTCATGAATGCATTGCTTTCCAAGCGATATGTCGCTGTGAAAAAATGCCTCAATATATAAAACATGTTCCTTTATAACCCTTAAATTATATAATATTCACTTAAAACTAGTCAAAATAACAAATATGTTCAGTGACTTCTTGCAAGTATTTAAAATTATCTTTATTCTTACACTCCATATTATAATTTTAAATGACTATAGATAAAAGAATGTGCAGAAAACAATAAAACATACCTGGCATTTGATCTTTATACCATTGATCTAAATCAAACAAAAGCATTCCGTATTGTGTTGTGAAGTTTGCATTCTCACCCCAACATTCCCATACCAACTGACATATATTCAGCATACCTAAAAAAAACAATTTATATATGCTTTTCAAAGATCACATAGGATAAAATATATCTATATTAATATATAGGTATAAAGTTGAAGAGTTGAATTAAAAAAAATACTGTTTACACAGCAAAAATCGCTTGCAGAAAATATTAACTTTTGCAAATTTTCTTGTTATTATAGACCCCGCTTATCGAATTAAGATGTTTAAAAATATACTTACTATCTTCACCTTCGGCTCCCAGTGTAGAATTCACAGAATATGTGTTACAAGATACACATTTACCACCAAGAAGGGTATTTTCATCGGCACCTCCCAGTTCTAATTGAAATCTTATTGTAGCATTTGAGAATTCCTAAAATATAAGATGCAATTTGTGTTTGTAAACTGTTTTGTCTTAGCCCCAAATAAATTAGGATTAGAGTTCATTTTACTGCACTGGTAGGATAAATGTTAATATAGTTAATGATTCCCATTTTTATTCATGCATTATAATTTATATTGCATCAGAAGTAATAAAGGAAAAATGACAAACCTGATACAAGCACTTAGTGTCAGACAGCATCCGTTTGCCCTGATATGTTAAAGAATACATCACAGCCAAAGGAAACTCTTCCTCTTCAAGTCGATCTATGACCGAAAATATAACCCATAAGTAGCAAAATGCTCTTGGATCATCACAGGGCTCCTAGGAAACAAAATATTAATTTGTAAGAAATAACAACTATCAGTTATTAACAACTTAAGCATAAGAAGTAGGATAGAAATAAATAATACCTGAAATCCAAAATGCGTCACTGGTAAGCACTCAACATTGACTTGTGAAGTGAACTCCAATTCCAAATTTAACATGTTCCATATTTGAAATGCTCCAAAATTGTACCCAACGGCCAAACTGCCTAATTGTGGAATGTATTGAACAACTGTGACCCTTATATGGTCCCTTTTTGCCTTCATCCTTACGGTTTCGTCCGGATTACGAAATATATACTGGTCTTCTATGAATGAGCTTTCATTTAATAAAAGAGCCAAATGATCGTCATTTTCCAATGCCAGCTCTCTCTGACCCTCTATTTGTCTTAAGGCATTCAATGGTAGAAATACTAGATTTGCAGGTGTAAGTTCGCTTCGCAGGAGATGTTCATAACCTTGGGATATGTCTTTTAAGGCTGAAAAATTACATCATCCATTTTGTGACACCAATTCGTAAGTTTTTAAAATATATTTCAAAATAGTTATGCATTATGTTAATAGCCTTCGTCATAGTGTAATCTAACCAAAATGGGAGTTGTTTAGCCTTAGATATCAGAAAATTGACTCAGACAAACATTTTAGTGTCAATGACCCAGGCATTACGTCATCAGCCTTGAGTTTATGCAATATAGCTAAACAGAATGTAAGTATTACATGTAATAATTTTATTTCTTTCATATTACTTGCACATAACAGTTTAGGGTAACTTCTAGTAACATAAGTATACCTGTTATATACATTAAAATAAAGTAACTAGCTTCAGAGATTATATAATTGGCTGGTGATGCTACAAATGCACATATATATACATTTCTTTTGAGCTATAAAGAATTGTAATTCACCTTAAAACTATCAGTCTTTTAACATGCAAACTAAAATAATTGTTAAATAAAATACCTTGCAATAAGTTAGCTCTATTGAGATCAAACACCAATATCTCCCCATTTTTAGTTCCGGCCATCAGTACACCATCAAAACATCTGAGAGGGCCATCGGGAACCCCATCACAGACCGATAACTCTGTGATAACTGCCTCTGTTTGTATACAACGGAGTATCTGGGAACCGTTGATGTGTAGAACACATATGAGCCCAGTGTCTTCATATTGTAAACTTATTATGAGTTGTTGAGAGTTCGTGTGAGTGGGGTGGGGAGTTCCACCACATTTGTTACGTGAATGTACGAACTGCTGAAAATTGGAAAATAATTTGAAAACTTATAATTAGGTAAGATTGGTGCAAAGTGTGTTTTGCCGTTTTCATATCATGAGTGTGCTTGTTTAATCTATAATTGGAATGTTATGTAAATAAAGGTTCCAAATTTAATAATAGTTTAAATCTTAGTGTAGGTCCTCGCAAATTTAGCATTTAGTTGAGACAAAAAAATGCGTTGGCGAAATTTATAGACAGGTTGCCGGATGCAATAAAAACTTACCTCGCAGCACTACCAAATATGCGCGCGGCAACTTTTAGCCCGCTTCTGAGATCGACCACGCAGAATTTAGGTCCCAGCGCTAGCCACCCATGCCTAGTGTCTTTCAGGATCCCTCCGATGGGGGATTTATCTGCGAAATACCACTCAATTAATACTTAAGTCACATGGAATATACTATTAATAAATATGTTATCATCTATACAAACAAACCTGGACTGTCCTCCGATGGTTGCAGAAAACTGAACACAGCGGGAGATAAATTGGTTGTTTTGATTATTGAAAACACGCTGTCCTGCAGCTTTTGCATTTTGCGATGGTTTATCGATAATTTTTAAGTTATAACCGAAAAGTTTATAGGTATTAGGTTATTATACATAATCTGATTTGTTACACTGTTAAAGCGATTTAATTAATAAAATTTAAAGTTTATATTCGTAAATTAAATATTATGAGTACTTAACGCCTAAAATATGTAATGAATGAACGTATTTCCATTATTCTGCGAGTTTTTAACGCACGGCGGTACCAAAAGATAAACTTCAAATTTTGATAGATGTAACAATGTTGCCACTTCTGTAAATTTGCTGCAAACAAAAAATATGTACTAAATATCATTTTTTTATGTTTTATTATATACTTCAAATACATCATTTAAAATGCTTTATTATCTCAGACATATAAATATTCGTTTTTCTCTAGCAATTTTAAATCTTATATTAGGTACTATTTCGACTTTTAACGAACCGTTATAAATATTATTTGTAGACGGTATTTTGTATAGCGTTTCAATAACGATAAACGTAATTATAGCATAACGGGTACAAATAAATATAATATAATTGTGTTTTGGTTCCGCCCGCACTGTCTTTTATATAACTCTCAGAATAGTTATAACAGATTTACCTCCCTTACTTACCTAAGTATAAAACTTAAATTTACGTTGGGCAAACGTAATTGTTTTTTTTAATAATAATAATAATAATAATTTTATTGTAAATAACCGAATTTGTTTACAATTGCAATGGTTACAAATTATAAACTTATTATAAAAACAAAAATTAACATATTTGCCAGGGGTACCCAAACTAGGCTAGGCCTGTACCTTGGGATACCAGAAACAATTTAAATATAAAACATAATTAGGTTTTCTATAATTTGTTTGCTAGGTGAGCACTAACAGTAAATAAAATTAAATAAATAACAAAATTGAGTGAGATAAGAACTTCTTTAAAACATAATAAGGTAAAAAGGTAGCAAAATAATAATAACTTATAATTTATTTATGATGTTACATAACAATAATTCTGTTTCTTCATAATTCAAATTAAACAGCCAACTAACAATTGTATTTTTATTTTAATAGGGCAATCGTTCTTGATGTTACAGTGTTTAGAGACGTTGTTATAGATAAACGAATGTGAGTAATTCGGAAATCTTTTAGCAAAGATGGATTTAACTGACGGAAGGTCTAACCTGTAAACTCTCCTCGACAATACTACATTATAATCATGGGAGTTATAAATATTTTTGTGTGCAGATACACAAGCTTTAAGTATGAATAATTGTCGAACCCTGAGAAACCCTAATTGTAACCTTGCGTTTGTTTGAAAAAACAATTTTAGAGGTATAATCAGTTATCTATTTATAAAACTTGATATGGAACATCCAACAGATGAATTATTCACTATCAACACATCTCATATTAATCAAGGCGATATTTACGTAAGTTTACTGTCTGACGATGCCTGTTTTATCATACAGAATATATACATGATAACTCACACCTTTATAGCCGCCGAGCCAGCTGTGGGGGGGTTAAATAAAATGATAGGGAGTGTTGATAGGGATTGATCCTGTCGCCATATTAGGCACAAATTCTCACCGGGGAAAGTTTTATGTCCAAAAAAACACACAATTTTAGTTGCCTGATCTGAGAATCGAACCCAGAATCGGACCGTTTACAGTGAAGTATGTTGCCTGCAAGAAGGCAACATACAGCCCTGTTATAGTCTCATTATTTAATAACTACAATTTGGCTGGCATTTCATGTTTTTCAAAATGTATATAAATAGGTAAATACTCACTTACTTGTAAACATAACTTTACATTGTTATCAACAATGTCGAGCCATATTTTATGATGTAGGTAGGTAGGTAGGTATGGACTGACGCAATGAGTAATATACATTGTTAACATAATTTATTTTATACATTATATTAACTTAAATACAGATATTTGTCTTTATTCTACCTTAAACATAAGTAGGTATAAAGTTTTAAATACCTAATATATTCTAACACCTAAATAATTAATATTGTAAAGTTTGCTTAGCTAGTGTAAGTTTAACTAATCAGGGAACTTGTTATATAATCACAGCCTCAAAAGGCATAAATTATAATGACGAGGAAGACATTTTACATTTTTTCCAATCTATATTTTTCTTATAAGATTTTTTGTTTTTTGATGTAGTTTCTAGAGTCAAAAATAAATAATGCTACTTTTATTCATTATGTGGGATGATTTAAAGGACTATGCAAATATTACACTATGGATAATATTATTTCGAATAAATTCAACACAAGTAAATATTAAAAACCTTATATGGTTTTAATAATTGAGCAAAACTAGACTTTTTTATTACGACTAACAGGCGTAACCGATACATTAACTATATTTCTATTGATTTCATTTCCATGCGGGCTAATTTTTATTTGGCCTTGAACGATGTTCATCATTGACGAATATGGACTACCGGCTATCTGTTGGTTAACTGTATTGTTCTCTGCGGTACTTGTTTCACTGCGAATAGGAAAATTATCATAAACTGTGCTTTTCATTGACACGTAAGATGGTTTGTTTTGACGATTATTATCCACTTTATAACCGTTTTGCGTAATAACTACATTATTAGGAACTGTAGGCACTGCCAGTGCATCATTCGGAGCTTGTACTTCACTACTAGTAACTGATGGAGTATCGAAAGAACTGTTTCTAGTTGTTTGATTACTGTTCGATCTTGACGAATTCCCTAATGAGTGTAAAGTTGACGAACTTCCTTTCATGCTTTCCAATTCCTTTAAATATACTTCTTCACTTCTCTGGAATCTCTGCGCATGAGCAGTCATTGGTGATTTGTTCTGATAATTAATAGACGTCGCACTCAGAGATCGACTTGGTGAATTGTTGATACTATTGTCAACTGATGGAAGCGGTTTATGATCATTTTTATAAGAAGTTCGCGAAGGCGTATTTACTTTTACTTCCATTGATCCATAAGCACTATCTTTAGTAGAACTGTGAGAAGAACTTTCTTCTTTAATTCCATATCGTCGCACTACGTTTGCCGGTGCTACCGGTTCTATATTCTGAACGTCGTAAGACAAGGGATTTTTCTCGGCCGGTTGATGTTTCACACCTTCAATAACTTCACCCGTTCTTGGGTTTATGTGTTTCTCAGTATCAAAGCGCAATGTAACTTTGCTTTCGTCTAGAGGATATCGCCTTGCTTTATGTTCCAGTTCGACATCACTATCATCATAAGTATTCGCCTCGTAAGCACTCTCCTCCTGTAACAGATTATTATTATTATTAGTACTTACATATTTCGCCTAAAACGGTTAATTACATATTATTAAATGCGCAGCTTGTTAAACTTTTTTCTATGTGTACGTCTAACAATATTTCGTAGGGCGTAAATCATTATTTTGCCATATAAATCATTATTACCTCTTCATCCGCTTCTTCGATGACGCTGTTCTGTATCCACTCCCGTATCCTTTGCTTTTTAGCTTGTCTATCAACAGTCGTTTCTATACCATGGTCTCTAAAATGTTTTAGCAGTATATTTTTCTCATTTGGATCACTATGAAAACTATACATTGACGGACACAGCTCATCTATATCCTCGCCGGCTGCAACAGATATCTGAGTGTATATTTTCGTAACAATGTTTGAATGATAGTGCAAATAAATCTACAAGTCTAGATGATTTATTTATGTTTGATCTGAGTTTATTCTAAATAAACGATAAAATTTAAATAATCACTCTGGCATCATTTAAAGCTTTAATCCTGGGTTCTAGCTGCAGTTTTTCTGAACGGTGTAGCCTTCACAATTTTAATGTAACTAATTGAAAATTTTTGTGTAATTACAAACATTCAACTTACCAACTCTATCAGTATAGCCTTTCGCCATCCACCGATCATCTAAATAACGAGAGAGCTCGATAAAATTAGTCGCCCTTTTCTCTTCTCGTGGCTCAATAAACTTCTTGAACATTTTCTGTGCCCTAGACGACACCATTTTCCACAACTTTGGTTGTTTTTTCAACGGGTTGGAACTGCTGTACCAATTGTAGTAACTGAAATGTAGTGTAACATTAGAATCTAAACGATTACTGTACATCTATTTTAAACTATAGCTTCTTTACGAGAAAGTAAAAGTGACTAGGAATGCTTTATGGCTAATAGCCAGATAATTAGTTTAATTGTGATGTATTACAGAGTAGACACATGCGTATAATTTTTTTCCACTATGACGTACCTTGTGTAACGAGGATCATCAAATGCCGCTTTCTGCCAGGGTAGGCAACCAGTGAGGCAAATGAAAATAACTATACCAAATTGCCAAACATCATGCGTAATTAACGCCCTGCAAGCAAAGAAATAATTTTGCTCAAAATGTTTAATATTTGCTCTTAAATTTCTCAAATTTATGAGACGCTAATATTTATAGCTTCGAAACAATCTGATGAATGATTATTTGAATAGCGTTAACCATATATTTATTTTTGTAACGATGAAAATTTTCATACAATATCTAATGGGTTTTGAGCGATAATAATAACTTACTTATAACTACTATCCATAGATAACTTCAAAACTTCCGGAGGCGAATAGGGTAACCATTCATTTCTTCGTCTTACGATGGATTGTACCTTTCTCGTTTCACCAAAGTCACAAAGCTTTATCCTTGAAAAGTCTGATTTGAATATGAGAATGTTATCAAGTTTTACATCTCTGTGAACTAAATCTCTTTGGTGTAGGTGTTCTAATGCAGCAGATAATTGTTTCGCAACTCTTTTAGTATGAGTTTCACCGATTCCGGTATCGAGCATGTTTGAAGTTAAATCACCTGTAAATAAATATTGCATTGAAATATCAAAATAGGATGAACAGTGATGTATCGTTAGTGGATTTTACACATGTGTGTAAAAATCACACAAAATATACTGCACTAACTTCCAATATAAACATGATATTAATGGGAGCTGGCACTGGAAATGTGTTAGATTTAATATTCATTCAAACCGCCATGATATTGGTTTCCTCGAAGCCAGCACAAAGTGTGCGAGAGGCAAAGTAAATCGGATTTAGATTAGTCGGTAATATTTAATTCCTTGGAAAGAATATACTTATGTTTTTATTGGAGATCTGTCAATAATCTGGTTGTGTAGTTCTGTTTTGCAACAAGATGTGTAGGAGACAATTATTAATGATTGTATGACAATCTCATGTTTAATAATATTATCTGGCTACAACATCCGTAACATATGTATTAGACAGAATTTATACATCAATATTATTATAATATAAAGAGGTAAAATTTGTTTGTAATTGCGTATGTGGAGATAATCTCTGATACTACTAATGTGATTTTGACAATTCATTAAATTTATATTTATGAAGATACAATTAGCCCTGAATATTAAACTCCATTTTTCTTCCCGCGACGAAGCCGCGATGTAAAGCTTTACTTACTATTATAACTATATGTAAATAATATTACTTACTATTATTGATAAATACATTATAATGACCATTGCATAAGATTTTTCGATTGATATCTTTAATAATATTATATTGTATTTAACTAATACTTAGGTATATTATTATGATACAAGAAAAGGGATTTGTTAGAATTGAACAACAAAAACTTACCCAAAAGAGCATATTCTTGACAGAATACATAAAATCCAGCAGTCTCAAATGCGACATCGAAGGTGGTGACAATGTTCTTGTGTGCACTTAAATGTAAACTATAATGGAATTCTCTATAGAAATCTCTGATCGAGACATATGGTTTTGGTAAGGCTTTCAACACAATTTCTGTGTCTGAAGCCCTGTGCTCCACGAGGAGAATTTTTCCGAACCATCCTTCACCAACAATTTGCAATATATCAAACTCTTCAACCAAACTTACCTAAAAGAAAAAAATACGTTATACCACTTAATTCGTGTCTCTTAACTAACAAGAGACAATGTACCAAATTCGTTCTCTTACTTTTTCTAGCTCAAATTCCCTAACTTTATGGATAGAACCAGTCAATGCCCTCCTTGTACCATTATTCATCTTTGGTTCCTAGTCCAACACATTCTTTACAAATCTGAAACAAGGCAATTATTATTATATTAATAAATTCTCAGTGACCGCATATCGTCAGGTATTAGGGCACTACACGGTGGTCTTGTGTTGTATTCGAAACGTTCCCATTTCTCACGAAATCGTTGAGTGAATGCTCTTGGATAAACGCCAGGGACTGATGTCTACTCCAGATCCAGACGGCTGTCCTGACGTCAACTGGTGACGTCATCAACCGTCTCAACACGGCTGTGCTTAATAATATAATGCAATTGCCTTAAAACATTATTAATAGTGGTAAGTCAACGACACAGGTTGCAGTTTTTTTGTATGTTGAAGATAGAGGTCAATGCATCCTTAAGAATGGTAAATAACTTTAGGCGTAGCATTAAGTAGGAAATTAAATAGAAAAAAATAAACCCATAAATCAGTTTAATAAGTTACTTCAAAACAATTCTTTGTTTAGATACACATATTGCAACGTTATAATAAAATACTGTTGAAGTTTAAGATGTTTAAAACAAATTTGAGATCAAAGATTGGGAATTTAATCTTACGATTTGTTTTCGTAAATATTATTGAAAAATAATTTATTGCATAAATAATGACGAATTTTAAAATGAATTAAAAGTTTTCCGTCAAATGTTCTTTTGACTGTTTATATTGCACTTTTCAGCGTTTGTGTAGGTACCTGTGTATATCTATACTATTATATAAAGCTGAAGAGTTTGTTTGTTTGTTTGTTTGTTTGTTTGTTTGTTTGTTTGTTTGTTTGAACGCGCTAATCTCAGGAACTACCAGTCCAAATCGAAAAATTCTTTTTGCGTTGGATAGCCCTTTGTTCGTGGAGTGCTATAGGCTATATATCATCACGCTATACCCAATAGGAGCGGAGCAGTAATGGCTCATCTCAGGAAATACCGGTCCAAACTGAAAAATTCTTTTTGTGTTGGATAGCCCTTTGTTCGTGGAGTGCTATAGGCTATATATCATCACGGCTATAGGCTATATATCATCACGCTATACCCAATAGGAGCGGAGCAGTAATGGCTAATCTCAGGAACTACCGGTCCAAACTGAAAAATTCTTTTTGCGTTGGATAGCCCTTTGTTCCTGGAGTGCTATAGGCTATATATCATCACGCTATGACTAATAGGAGCGGAGCAGTAATGAAACATGTTGCAAAAACAGAGAAAATTATTAGTTTTGAGAGCTTCCGTTGCCTGCGCTGCGTAAACGGTTAAAGTTATGCAACAATGATGTATGACGGGATTGTTCCTCTTAAAAAGTTCATAAAAATATATTATAAAACAAAGTCCCCGCTGCATCTGTCTGCCTGAACGTGTTAAACTCAAAAACTACCCAACGTATTAAGATGAAATTTGGTATGGAGACAGTTTGAGAGGCTCCCGGGAAACTACTACTTTTATAACGGAAAACTTTAGCCTGAAAAACTTTATAACGCGGGCGGAGCCGCGGGCAAAAGCTAGTCTAATATATAACTGGCCTATCAACGGTTTGACAACCATCTTTTCGCTAAACCTTAAAACAAATTGACTGTCCAAGATGGGCTCTCCCTATAGAATTCGTTAAAGGCCGAAACGTACTCCAACTCCATGTTTTGGAACCTTTGTCGGATCTGAGGACTAACTAGCCAAATTAACGTGCTTCGATGGTCTTTAGTAATAACATACCAATTGCACTAATGAAATTTTAACACTCTAGGTATCCTCAACATTGAATTTACGATTGTCTTTTGAATTTGAATATTTATTGTATAAGTTTGCAAGCTACTGACATCTCTATAATAATGATTGACTATCTTTGCTGTTTAATTGATAGAGAAAATATTATTGTTTTGGGATCTCATACCACAAACATAATTCTCGCTCTTCAGTAAAAAATTTACCGTAATTTACTAGTTGGGTAGCAAATTAAATAAATATATAGATAGATGTAATAATAATAACAACAGCGCTAAATAAAATGTAATTTTTATGAAACCGTTGATCTATCTACTGAATCAGATCCCGAGTAGCAATCTTTAAAATCATAAGTTACGAGTAATTATTTCTGCTTTGTAATGTGAATTATCTTCAAGGTTGCAATTATCTAGTCCTACTATTATCATAAATGCGAGAGTTTAGATGGATATTTGTTAATCTGTGACGCCAGAATGGTTGAACAGATCAAGATAAAATTTTGCACAGTGATAGATTGTAGTCTGGCATATCACATAAGCTACTTTACTTGGAGAAGTACACGTAAGGACTTTCAACAAGGAAAAACTATTTCACGCGGGAGAATCTGCGAGCCAAAGCTCATTGATTAATAAGTTTAAAAACTAGTAACCATAACAAAGCTAAAAGATATTGGCTTAGCAATTCAGGAATGATGGTCTCGACGGCATGGGTCGGGAACAGTATAGAAAAGAGTCAGAACACCACTTCTTTGAAATTAATCAACTCAAGAGAGTTCGTTAGATTATTATGACCGTATTTGTAGTATTGCCAAAGTATATTTTACTAGATCTTTCCGGGTAGTTATCCGGGAAAAATTTTTTTCGACATACTTGATATGTATGGTTATATATGACCAAATTACACAAAATCATTATAAATTGTAGCCTATGTGTTATTCTGATGACATCTGACTTATATTACTGTAAAGTCTCATCCAAATCCGTTCACTAGTTTTTTAGTGAAAGAGGAACAAACATACATCCATACATTCTCTCAAACTTTCGCATTTATAATATTAGTAGGATGTAAGGAATTTGCAATTTACAGGTATATATTATTATAATTGACACGAAATTTATTGCTAAATATCACATTATACTGAAGTTCTCGTTTCTTATGACAATAGCGCGATTACCGCATTAGATAGGAAGGAGCCATCGGTAGCGGCTACAAAAATTTTGAAGCAAACGTATCGTCGTGTCATTGCTATTAAAATAAATAATTTAAGTCACAGTGAATATAGTGTTTTATATTTTGTCTCTTTCTTTTATATTAACGATTATTAAACATAACGACTTCCTGCAGAAATTCAGAAGTCCAGATATAATTAGGTCCATTTGTGTATTTCACAAAAGAATGTTTGAGTTTTTAAAGCATAAGTACCTGTTTACAATGTGTTTATATATAAACTAATTATAACGCGTGTAACAGAAAAGGAAATTACCAGCATATGAAGGGCAGCCGCCCTTGCACAAATAAGGTACACAATGCACTTCTTTTGGACTTTATCCAAGCACATATCACATTTATTCACATATTATTTTTGCTTTCACCATCACTTAGTTAAACCAGGCGGACGCTTACTCAAATTTCAGTACTACAAATATAATTATCGAAGTATAAAGTATTTGTGGTGTTGGGCGGAGCGCGTTGGGCGTCCGGCGCTAGTCTTTCAACTGGCGGCGTGCGCGCAGCGACTCGGAAGCTATTTTGGTGCTACTGCACATATACAAAAATCAATTTGTGACGGAAATGTTACGATCAACGACCTGGTCTCGGTGTCGTTGGTGCATTTGCAACTAATAGAATTTCAAGTTTGTTGTACTAGTGACATAATATTCTCATTTATTTATAAACGTTAGGATTATTACATCACACCTGAACGTCTCAACTCATATCATTAGTTACATTTAATATTTAGCCGATGTTCCACTGGTTCGTGTACTCGTGATATAATTTATACCAACACCCGCCACCCTAAAGTATTATGCAGGCTTTTAAGGAATACCCCTGACGGTCATCAAGATGCGTTCCATGATGTGAACTTCCCGATATATGAAGTAGAACTTGATTTCGATCAAATTAAACAATAATTTGAAACTAGATGTCTGTCGTTCCGCACGTTTATGCACTTTAGCATAATAACATACATAGTTCCTAAAATAACAAATCAATCTACTGTCTATCATCACATCTCTGCCGAATATTTGAAGTTGGCCGTTTTCCTTTAATACATTACATGTATATCTATTAAACTGTATTAGATATAATATGGAGTTTATTATTAGACAGTCAAAGTAAATTGAATACAGTGAACCATTATTAATTGATCTATCGTCACTATAATTTCTTATAATTTTAAATTAGGGTCTTGCCCAGGATGCCAAGTAGCCTGGTTTTTTTGTAGGCGAGTATCTATGTACCTCCCTTCCGTGTACTAGTACTTACTTGCATTTCGTGCAGTTCAAAACAATTCTGAGGAAACTTTTTTATATATCGAAAATACATTTGCAAGTTTTCTAGCGTTGTAGTTGTGGCTTTAATTGTATACATATAAACATCACATTATTCGGGTTTTTATAGTAATAATAAAAAAAAAGTTTATTGCCGTATTAATCTAATTAGTACATCTATTACCAAGCATAGTAACTTTGTAGAATTATAAAGGCAATATGAAGCGGCTCAGATCATGGTGACTGGGACAGTAGTACCGAGCAACACATGTTTATTTTGCATATGAAATTAGCTTGGGTGAGTATTCAGTAGGGTTTGAAATGTAGGTATTATCGCTGTTTGTTTCTGTCGCCAAGCTGTATTATTGTAGTCCGCTTGCAAGTATTTGCAGCCATCCATATTATAGACATTAAATATTACAACCTTACTAAATGCAGACATTAATGGGAAATACGAGCGTAGGTCTATGCCATACCGTATTTAAATAATGCAATGTTTTGAGTGGTGTAATAAGTATACTGTTCTTGTTTAATGGTAATCATGTTACTTACTACCATATATCACCATGTGCACAATTTACTCATCTTATAGAGTTTTTACATTTTTAAGAAAAGAACAGAAAATTACTGTTTATTTTGAACATATTAAAATCATTGAATCACTGTATTCATGATAAAATAAATAAATAAATAATTTAACAATACCTAATTATTATATTTATCTTTTTTGTTTTTTAAAAGAACGTCTACATATTTAAATATAACTTTTAGAATAACGCGTTAATTAAAATGCTATTTTTTATATTCTGTTACGCGCTAGTCAGAAATAAAAAATAGCATCCATAAAATTATGAATCTGTAATAGACAACATAATATCAATGTGTTTGTTTGATGTTTTTTATCTATAGTTTGTTATGATTTTTGACGTTTTGTGTTCCGACTTCTGAATTCGGCATAGTTTCCTAAATAAAACTTATTTATTAAAGTATAAATAACCATAGTTTTGTGCGACTATTGGAATAAACTAAGGGTGAGCAATAAATTTTAATATAATGTTAATAGTGACATTGAAATTATTTAAGGTTATGATAATGTTTTGTTCATATATGTAAGAACTTTGAATTCCAACACAAAATTTGTATTCTGCCAGAACGATAGTGTGATAATTCTTGCCCATAGAAAGCTGTAAGTACCTGAGACCAAAACAGCAAAGGTATAGGTAGATACACAATAATATTGTCCTTGGCGTTACCATGGCAACAGGATATGTCAGGCATGATCTTGAAATTTCTATGTTCGCAATTCTCCAAGTAATCAATTACAATTAAAGCATTGTGCGTACAATGTAATATAATATTAGTTACTGATTATAGATTATAAATTTTCCATTTACTGCTTGAATCATTCAGCTGATCACCGTACTGCTTGCTACATTAAGTTAAAAAAAAAATTACATTCCATTTAACTCACTAGTAAATATCTAAAGAGTATTAAGTATATATATTTTGTAAATAATTTTTCATGGATCAACTTTTGCATGGTGAAAACTTGCAATAATATCTTGTTCCTACACATTAAATAGCGCATTTGGTGTATATTGAATTAGGCAGTGACTGTTGAGGGATAACGGATGCTATTTTTATGTTGGCAATAGCCATTAACATAGGCCGGGGCATATGTAAAAGCTAGTATGATATAATCTAATATTGAAGTGGTATTAATACAATGATTGCCTGGCTTTTTGGTAGTAACAACATGCCAAGTTTATTTCCATCATATTATGATGGCATCATCCTGATTAGTATCAGGCATAAGTTCTAATTCTGTTTATCAATTTTTTTTAAACCACAGATTGTAGTTTTAAAATTTGACTTATGGCAACAAGTATGTTGGTTCTTATATACAATTTTCTAGAATAGGAACTTGATTAATTTAGAAACTTAAGCAGACATACAGCTGTTCCTAACTTATAGCTATCATCATATTTTATCTTAAAATATTAATTTCACACACACAGATATACACCTTATATCTCATGAAGGGATAGACAGAGACAAAACTGGTGCATCCACATTCTGCTTTGTATTTTGTCCTATGATGTGATAGTGCGCGAGCCTATTGCTATAGCGGGGACTAATTATAATACTAATTTCAGACTCATGCTGCTACTGAGTAGAAAACCCAATATCACATTGCCCTCCCAGGGTTCGAACTTGAGACCTTAGCACAGCAGTTTAACTGCTAAACAACTACACCAATTAGGCAGTCATTAATTTAAAAGGTTAAATATTTATTAGTATTTTTCAAAATCAGTATTAACTGGAAAGTTCTGTAATAACTTTTATATTTAAAATGTATGTGTTGCTATATTACCAATAATTTATAGATAACATTTATATTGTTACTATAACATTTAATATATAATGAAAGTTGAATTAAAACATGATTATAAGTTGTATTCTCAAAGAGAAAGGATGATTTTGCTAATTCAATAGTTCATTACACTATAAATGTTTCTCAAGTATTACCCAATTGAAAATGGTACTGTTAATGTAGAAGAAAATTACTTCAGCAATTCCATTTGCCATAAATTATATTTGCCGTAGTAAATATCAGCGAGAAATTAGCAGGTAATAGTCATTAAATGTGTCCATTATTGGTTCTCTTAAGGGGCAGTGATTTGAATAGAGATTTAGGATTTTATTTAGAAAAAATAAGTTTATTATTTCAATAAGTTTTGCTTGTAGCTCTGTCAGTTGTTCCGCTAAATAAATCTCCAACAGAGTACTTCTGTGTATGTACAAGCTTGTGTAGTGCATACTACAAAAATACTTACAGATGTATAATATTAGAAAGATTTTTAATAATTTTTTATTTTCTTTATTGTATGACC
>NC_051129.1:9485128-9517428 GCF_014839805.1 Manduca sexta
TCGTCTGGATTACGAAATATATACTGGTCTTCTATGAATGAGCTTTCATTCAATAAAAGAGCCAAATGATCGTCATTTTCCAATGCCAGCTCTCTCTGACCCTCTATTTGTCTTAAGGCATTCAATGGTAGAAATACTAGATTTGCAGGTGTAAGTTCGCTTCGCAGGAGATGTTCATAACCTTGGGATATGTCTTTTAAGGCTGAAAAATTACATCATCCATTTTGTGACACCAATTCGTAAGTTTTAAAATATATTTCAAAATAGTTATGCATTATGTTAATAGCCTTCGTCATAGTGTAATCTAACCAAAATGGGAGTTGTTTAGCCTTAGATATCAGAAAATTGACTCAGACAAACATTTTAGTGTCAATGACCCAGGCATTACGTCATCAGCCTTGAGTTTATGCAATATAGCTAAACAGAATGTAAGTATTACATGTAATAATTTTATTTCTTTCATATTACTTGCACATAACAGTTTAGGGTAACTTCTAGTAACATAAGTATACCTGTTATATACATTAAAATAAAGTAACTAGCTTCAGAGATTATATAATTGGCTGGTGATGCTACAAATGCAAGAAGTTGTTACTGAACACATTTCTTTTGAGCTATAAAGAATTGTAATTCACCTTAAAACTATCAGTCTTTTAACATGCAAACTAAAATAATTGTTAAATAAAATACCTTGCAATAAGTTAGCTCTATTGAGATCAAACACCAATATCTCCCCATTTTTAGTTCCCGGCCATCAGTACACCATCAAAACATCTGAGAGGGCCATCGGGAACCCCATCACAGACCGATAACTCTGTGATAACTGCCTCTGTTTGTATACAACGGAGTATCTGGGAACCGTTGATGTGTAGAACACATATGAGCCCAGTGTCTTCATATTGTAAACTTATTATGAGTTGTTGAGAGTTCCTGTGAGTGGTGGTGGGGAGTTCCACCACATTTGTTACGTGAATGTACAAACTGCTGAAAATTGGAGAATAATTTGAAAACTTATAATTAGGTAAGATTGGTGCAAAGTGTGTTTTGCCGTTTTCATATCATGAGTGTGCTTGTTTAATCTATAATTGGAATGTTATGGAAATAAAGGTTCCAAATTTAACAATAGTTAAAATCTTAGTGCATGTCCTCGCAAATTTAGCATTCAGTTGAGACAAAAAAATGCGTTGGCGAAATTTATAGACAGGTTGCCGGATGCAATAAAAACTTACCTCGCAGCACTACCAAATATGCGTGCGGCAACTTTTAGCCCGCTTCTGAGATCAACCACGCAGAATTTAGGTCCCAGCGCTAGCCACCCATGCCTAGTGTCTTTCAGGATCCCTCCGATGGGGGATTTATCTGCGAAATACCACTCAATTAATACTTAAGTCACATGGAATATACTATTAATAAATATGTTATCATCTATACAAACAAACCTGGACTGTCCTCCGATGGTTGCAGAAAACTGAACACAGCGGGAGATAAATTGGTTGTTTTGATTATTGAAAACACGCTGTCCTGCAGCTTTTGCATTTTGTGATGGTTTATCGATAATTTTTAAGTTATAACCGAAAAGTTTATAGGTATTAGGTTATTTTATACATAATCTGATTTGTTACACTGTTAAAGCGATTTAATTAATAAAATTTAAAGTTTATATTCGTAAATTAAATATTATGAATACTTAGCGCCTAAAATATGTAATGAATGAACGTATTTCCATTATTCTGCGAGTTTTTAATGGCACGGCGGTACCAAAAGATAAACTTCAAATTTTGACAGATGTAACAATGTTGCCACTTCTGTAAATTTGCTGCAAACAAAAAATGTGTACTAAATATCATTTTTTTATGTTTTAATATATACTTCAAATACATCATTTAAAATGCTTTATTATCTCAGACATATAAATATTCGTTTTTCTCTAGCAATTTTAAATCTTATATTAGGTACTATTTCGACTTTTAACGAACCGTTATAAATATTTTTTGTAGACGCTATTTTGTATAGCGTTTCAATAACGATTAACGTAATTATAGCATAACGGGTACAAATAAATTTAACTCTTGGTCTCTCGTGAATCGCCGGCGAGCCAAGACAGCTACATGACATTTGCGTGTGTCACGGGATTATAACCTTATATACTACATATATACTACATAATAAGGTTATTTTTCCGTCACACGCGTAGCTGTCAATGTTTGCCGGCAAACATTCAGCTACCTCACGGGATAGAATACGTCACTGTGCGTCGCATCAAACCGTGTTTTGGTTCCGCCCGCACTGTCTTTTATATAACTCTCAGAATAGTTATAACAGATTTACTTCCCTTACTTACCTAAGTATAAAACTTAAATTTACGTTGGGCAAACGTAATTGTATCCTTGCGTTTGTTTGAAAAAACAATTTTAGAGGTATAATCAGTTATCTATTTATAAAACTTGATATGGAACATCCAACAGATGAATTATTCACTATCAACACATCTCATATTAATCGAGGCGATATTTACGTAAGTTTACTGTCTGACGCTGCCTGTTTTATCATACAGAATATATACATGACAACTCACACCTTTATAGCCGCCGAGCCAGCTGTGGGGGGGTTAAATAAAATAAAATGTCCATGCTTAAGGTCAGGTGGGGCAGAGGTCGCCGACGGGGGCAAGTGCACCTGCCCTAAAAAATCGAAAACTATTGATGTTATACAATTACCGCAATCTTATATCAATGCTATTAACTGAAATACGGTTCCACTAAAAACACAAATGGCTCTGTTCATTTTAATACGATTTATTCGCCATTTTATTTTAAGTGTCATTTAGACCTGTAAACAGAGATGACCACGTGAAAGATAACATCAAATATTTCAAGATATGTAACATATTTCTGTAAGCCAGTAAAGTGAGTAGATAGTTTAAACCTTTTATTTTAACTTCCTACCTGAATTTTATTTATATATACTAAAATAAAGGATTTTTAGCAATGCGAAAAATGTACCTCAAAATTGTCGAGTAGGGCAAGTGCGCCACAGTTACTAGTAGTATGGCGCACTTGCCCCTGAACCATATATCACCAACCTTTTTTGACAATATGTTTTACTAATATGAATTATTATTATTAAAATGTTATACTTAGCATAATTTTAGTACTCAAGGTATTTTATTTTAAGCCGACTTTTTTTTTATTTAAAAAAAAAGAAATGAAGAAATGTTTTTCAAAATGTATATAAATAGCTAAATACTCACTTACTTGTAAACATAACTTTACATTGCTACCAACAATGTCGAGCCATATTTTATGATGTAGGTAGGTAGGTATGGACTGACGTAATGAGTAATATACATCTTTAACATAATTTATTTTATACATTATATTAACTTAAATACAGATATTTGTCTTTATTCTACCTTAAATATAAGTAGGTATAAAGTTTTAAATACCTAATATATTCTAACACCTAAATAATTAATATTGTAAAGTTTGCTTAGCTAGTGTAGGTTTAACTAATCAGGGAACTTGTTATATAATCACAGCCTCAAAAGGCATAAATTATAATGACGAGGAAGACATTTTATATTTTTTCCAATCTTTATTTTTCTTATAAGATTTTTTGTTTTTTGATGTAGTTTCTAGAGTCAAAAATAAATAATGCGACTTTTATTCATTACGTGGGTTGATTTAAAGGACTATGCAAATATTACACTATGGATAATATTATTTCGAATAAATTCAACACAGGTAAATATTAAAAACCTTGTATGGTTTTAATAATTGAGCAAAACTAGACTTTTTTATTACGACTAACAGGCGTAACCGATACATTAACTATATTTCTATTGATTTCATTTCCATGCGGGCTAATTTTTATTTGGCCTTGAACGATGTTCATCATTGACGAATATGGACTTCCGGCTATCTGTTGGTTAACTGTATTGTTCTCTGCGGTACTTGTTTCACTGCGAATAGGAAAATTATCATAAACTGTGCTTTTCATTGACACGTAAGATGGTTTGTTTTGACGATTATTATCCACTTTATAACCGTTTTGCGTAATAACTACATTATTAGGAACTGTAGGCACTGCCAGGGCATCATTCGGAGCTTGTACTTCACTACTAGTAACTGATGGAGTATCGAAAGAACTGTTTCTAGTTGTTTGATTACTGTTCGATCTTGACGAATTCCCTAATGAGTGTAAAGTTGACGAACTTCCTTTCATGCTTTCCAATTCCTTTAAATATACTTCTTCACTTCTCTGGAATCTCTGCGCATGAGCAGTCATTGGTGATTTGTTCTGATAATTAATAGACGTCGCACTCAGAGATCGACTTGGTGAATTGTTGATACTATTGTCAACTGATGGAAGCGGTTTATGATCATTTTTATAAGAAGTTCGCGAAGGCGTATTTACTTTTACTTCCATTGATCCATAAGCACTATCTTTAGTAGAACTGTGAGAAGAACTTTCTTCTTTAATTCCATATCGTCGCACTACGTTTGCCGGTGCTACCGGTTCTATATTCTGAACGTCGTAAGACAAGGGATTTTTCTCGGCCGGTTGATGTTTCACACCTTCAATAACTTCACCCGTTCTTGGGTTTATGTGTTTCTCAGTATCAAAGCGCAATGTAACTTTGCTTTCGTCTAGAGGATATCGCCTTGCTTTATGTTCCAGTTCGACATCACTATCATCATAAGTATTCGCCTCGTAAGCACTCTCCTCCTGTAACAGATTATTATTATTATTAGTACTTACATATTTCGCCTAAAACGGTTAATTACATATTATTAAATGCGCAGCTTGTTAAACTTTTTTCTATGTGTACGTCTAACAATATTTCGTAGGGTGTAAATAATTATTTTGCCATATAAATCATTATTACCTCTTCATCCGCTTCTTCGATGACGCTGTTCTGTATCCACTCCCGTATCCTTTGCTTTTTAGCTTGTCTATCAACAGTCGTTTCTATACCATGGTCTCTAAAATGTTTTAGCAGTATATTTTTCTCATTTGGATCACTATGAAAACTATACATTGACGGACACAGCTCATCTATATCCTCGCCGGCTGCAACAGATATCTGAGTGTATATTTTCGTAACAATGTTTGAATGATAGTGCAAATAAATCTACAAGTCTAGATGATTTATTTATGTTTGATCTGAGTTTATTCTAAATAAACGATAAAATTTAAATAATCACTCTGGCATCATTTAAAGCTTTAATCCTGGGTTCTAGCTGCAGTTTTTCTGAACGGTGTAGCCTTCACAATTTTAATATAACTAATTGAAAATTTTTGTGTAATTACACACATTTAACTTACCAACTCTATCAGTATAGCCTTTCGCCATCCACCGATCATCTAAATAACGAGAGAGCTCGATAAAATTAGTCGCCCTTTTCTCTTCTCGTGGCTCAATAAACTTCTTAAACATTTTCTGTGCCCTAGACGACACCATTTTCCACAACTTTGGTTGTTTCTTCAACGGGTTGGAACTGCTGTACCAATTGTAATAACTGAAATGTAGTGTAACATTAGAATCTAAACGATTACTGTACATCTATTTTAAACTATAGCTTCTGTACGAGAAAGTAAAAGTGACTAGGAATGCTTTATGGCTAATAGCCAGATAATTAGTTTAATTGTGATGTATTACAGAGTAGACACATGCGTATAATTTTTTTCCACTATGACGTACCTTGTGTAACGAGGATCATCAAATGCCGCTTTCTGCCAGGGTAGGCAACCAGTGAGGCAAATGAAAATAACTATACCAAATTGCCAAACATCATGCGTAATTAACGCCCTGCAAGCAAAGAAATAATTTTGCTCAAAATGTTTAATATTTGCTCTTAAATTTCTCAAATTTATGAGACGCTAATATTTATAGCTTCGAAACAATCTGATGAATGATTATTTGAATAGCGTTAACCATATATTTATTTTTGTAACGATGAAAATTTTCATACAATATCTAATGGGTTTTGAGCGATAATAATAACTTACTTATAACTACTATCCATAGATAACTTCAAAACTTCCGGAGGCGAATAGGGTAACCATTCATTTCTTCGTCTTACGATGGATTGTACCTTTCTCGTTTCACCAAAGTCACAAAGCTTTATCCTTGAAAAGTCTGATTTGAATATGAGAATGTTATCAAGTTTTACATCTCTGTGAACTAAATCTCTTTGGTGTAGGTGTTCTAATGCAGCAGATAATTGTTTCGCAACTCTTTTAGTATGAGTTTCACCGATTCCGGTATCGAGCATGTTTGAAGTTAAATCACCTGTAAATAAATATTGCATTGAAATATCAAAATAGGATGAACAGTGATGTATCGTTAGTGGATTTTACACATGTGTGTAAAAAAATCACACAAAATATACTGCACTAACTTCCAATATAAACATGATATTAATGGGAGCTGGCACTGGAAATGTGTTAGATTTAATATTCATTCAAACCGCCATGATATTGGCTCGAAGCCAGCACAAAGTGTGCGAGAGGCAAAGTAAATCGGATTTAGATTAGTCGGTAATATTTAATTCCTTGGAAAGAATATACTTATGTTTTTATTGGAGATCTGTCAATAATCTGGTTGTGTAGTTCTGTTTTGCAACAAGATGTGTAGGAGACAATTATTAATGATTGTATGACAATCTCATGTTTAATAATATTATTTGGCTTCAACATCCGTAACATATGTATTAGACAGAATTTATACATCAATATTATTATAATATAAAGAGGTAAAATTTGTTTGTAATTGCGTATGTGGAGATAATCTCTGATACTACTAATGTGATTTTGACAATTCATTAAATTTATATTTATGAAGATACAATTAGCCCTGAATATTAAACTCCATTTTTCTTCCCGCGACGAAGCCGCGATGTAAAGCTTTACTTACTATTATAACTATATGTAAATAATATTACTTACTATTATTGATAAATACATTATAATGACCATTGCATAAGATTTTTCGATTGATATCTTTAATAATATTATATTGTATTTAACTAATACTTAGGTATATTATTATGATACAAGAAAAGGGATTTGTTAGAATTGAACAACAAAAACTTACCCAAAAGAGCATATTCTTGACAGAATACATAAAATCCAGCAGTCTCAAATGCGACATCGAAGGTGGTGACAATGTTCTTGTGTGCACTTAAATGTAAACTATAATGGAATTCTCTATAGAAATCTCTGATCGAGACATATGGTTTTGGTAAGGCTTTCAACACAATTTCTGTGTCTGAAGCCCTGTGCTCCACGAGGAGAATTTTTCCGAACCATCCTTCACCAACAATTTGCAATATATCAAACTCTTCAACCAAACTTACCTAAAAGAAAAAAATACGTTATACCACTTAATTCGTGTCTCTTAACTAACAAGAGACAATGTACCAAATTCGTTCTCTTACTTTTTCTAGCTCAAATTCCCTAACTTTATGGATAGAACCAGTCAATGCCCTCCTTGTACCATTATTCATCTTTGGTTCCTAGTCCAACACATTCTTTACAAATCTGAAACAAGGCAATTATTATTATATTAATAAATTCTCAGTGACCGCATATCGTCAGATATTAGGGCACTACACGGTGGTCTTGTGTTGTATTCGAAACGTCCCCATTTCTCACGAAATCGTTGAGTGAATGCTCTTGGATAAACGCCAGGGACTGATGTCTACTCCAGATCCAGACGGCTGTCCTGACGTCAGCTGGTGACGTCATCAACCGTCTCAACACGGCTGTGCTTAATAATATAATGCAATTGCCTTAAAACATTATTAATAGTGGTAAGTCCACGACACCGGTTGCAGTTTTTTTATACGTTGAAGATAGAGGTGAATGCATTCTTAAGAAATGTAAATTATTTTAGGTGTAGCATTAAGTAGGAAATTAAATAGAAAAAAATAAACCCATAAATCAGTTTAATAAGTTACTTCAAAACAATTCTTTGTTTAGATACACATATTGCAACGTTATCATAAAATAATGTTGAAGTTTAAGATGTTTAAAACAACTTTGAGATCAAAGATTGGGAATTTAATCTTACGATTTGTTTTCGTAAATATTATTGAAAAATAATTTATTGCATAAATAAGTCGAATTTTAAAATGAATTAAAAGTTTTCCGTCAAATGTTCTTTTGACTGTTTATATTGCACTTTTCAGCGTGTGTGTAGGTACCTGTGTATATCTAATATATAACTGGCCTATCAACGGTTTGACAACCATCTTTTCGCTAAACCTTAAAACAAATTGACTGTCCAAGATGGGCTCTCCCTATAGAATTCGTTAAAGGCCGAAACGTACTCCAACTCCATGTTTTGGAACCTTTGTCGGATCTGAGGACTAACTAGCCAAAATAACATGCTTCGATGGTCTTTAGTAATAACATACCAATTGCACTAATGAAATTTTAACACTCTAGGTATCCTCAACATTAAATTTACGATTGTCTTTTGAATTTGAATATTTATTGTATAAGTTTGCAAGCTACTGACATCTCTATAATAATGATTGACTATCTTTGCTGTTTAATTGATAGAGAAAATATTATTGTTTTGGGATCTCATACCACAAACATAATTCTCGCTCTTCAGTAAAGAAAATTTACCGTAATTTACTAGTTGGGTAGCAAATTAAATAAATATATAGATAGATGTAATAATAATAACAACAGCGCTAAATAAAATGTAATTTTTATGAAACCGTTGATCTATCTACTGAATCAGATCCCGAGTAGCAATCTTTAAAATCATAAGTTACGAGTAATTATGTCTGCTTTCTAATGTGAATTATCTTCAAGGTTGCAATTATCTAGTCCTACTATTATCATAAATGCGAGAGTTTAGATGGATATTTGTTAATCTGTGACGCCAGAATGGTTGAACAGATCCGGATAAAATTTTGCACAGTGATAGATTGTAGTCTGGCATATCACATAAGCTACTTTACTTGGAGAAGTACACGTAAGGACTTTCAACAAGGAAAAACTATTTCACGCGGGAGAATCTGCGAGCCAAAGCTCATTGATTAATAAGTTTAAAAACTAGTAACCATAACAAAGCTAAAAGATATTGGCTTAGCAATTCAAGAATGATGGTCTCGACGGCATGGGTCGGGAACAGTATAGAAAAGAGTGAGAACACCACTTCTTTGACTTTAATCAACTCAAGAGAGTTCATTAGATTATTATGACCGTATTTGTAGTATTGCCAAAGTATATTTTACTAGATCTTTTCGGGTAGAGTTATCCGGGAAAAAATTTTTTCGACATACTTGATATGTATGGTTATATATGACCAAATTACACAAAATCATTATAAATTGTAGCCTATGTGTTATTCTGATGACATCTGACTTATATTACTGTAAAGTCTCATCCAAATCCGTTCACTAGTTTTTTAGTGAAAGAGGAACAAACATACATCCATACATTCTCTCAAACTTTCGCATTTATAATATTAGTAGGATATAAGGAATTTGCAATTTACAGGTATATATTATTATAATTGACACGAAATTTATTGCTAAATATCACATTATACTGAAGTTCTCGTTTCTTATGACAATAGCGCGATTACCGCATTAGATAGGAAGGAGCCATCGGTAGCGGCTACAAAAATTTTGAAGCAAACGTATCGTAGTGTCATTGCTATTAAAATAAATAATGTAAGTGACAGTGAATATAGTGTTTTATATTTTGTCTCTTCCTTTTATATTAACGATTATTAAACATAACGACTTCCTGCAGAAATTCAGAAGTCCAGATATAATTAGGTCCATTTGTGTATTTCACAAAAGAATGTTTGAGTTTTTAAAGCATAAGTACCTGTTTACAATGTGTTTATATATAAACTAATTATAACGCGTGTAACAGAAAAGGAAATTACCAGCATATGAAGGGCAGCCGCCCTTGCACAAATAAGGTACACAATGCACTTCTTTTGGACTTTATCCAAGCACATATCACATTTATTCACATATTATTTTTGCTTTCACCATCACTTAGTTAAACCAGGGGGACGCTTACTCAAATTTCAGTACTACAAATATAATTATCGAAGTATAAAGTATTTGTGGTGTTGGGCGGAGCGCGTTGGGCGTCCGGCGCTAGTCTTTCAACTGGCGGCGTGCGCGCAGCGACTCCCGGGAAGCTATTTTGGTGCTACTGCACATATACAAAAATCAATTTGTGACGGAAATGTTACGATCAACGACCTGGTCTCGGTGTCGTTGGTGCATTTGCAACTAATAGAATTTCAAGTTTGTTGTACTAGTGACATAATATTCTCATTTATTTATAAACGTTAGGATTATTACATCACACCTGAACGTCTCAACTCATATCATTAGTTACATTTAATATTTAGCCGATGTTCCACTGGTTCGTGTACTCGTGATATAATTTATACCAACACCCGCCACCCCTAAAAGTATTATGCAGGCTTTTAAGGAATACCCCTGACGGTCATCAAGATGCGTTCCATGATGTGAACTTCCCGATATATGAAGTAGAACTTGATTTCGATCAAATTAAACAATAATTTGAAACTAGATGTCTGTCGTTCCGCACGTTTATGCACTTTAGCATAATAACATACATAGTTCCTAAAATAACAAATCAATCTACTGTCTATCATCACATCTCTGCCGAATATTTGAAGTTGGCCGTTTTCCTTTAATACATTACATGTATATCTATTAAACTGTATTAGATATAATATGGAGTTTATTATTAGACAGTCAAAGTAAATTGAATACAGTGAACCATTATTCATTGATCTATCGTCACTATAATTTCTTATAATTTTAAATTATGGTCTTACCCAGGATGCTAAGTAGCCTGGTTTTTTTGTAGGCGAGTATCTATGTACCTCCCTTCCGTGTACTAGTACTTACTTACATTTCGTGCAGTTCAAAACAATTCTGAGGAAACTTTTTTATATATCGAAAATACATTTGCAAGTTTTCTAGCGTTGTAGTTGTGGCTTTAATTGTATACATATAAACATCACATTATTCGGGTTTTTAATAGTAATAATAAAAAAAAAGTTTATTGCCGTATTAATCTAATTAGTACATCTATTACCAAGCATAGTAACTTTGTAGAATTATAAAGGCAATATGAAGCGGCTCAGATCATGGTGACTGGGACAGTAGTACCGAGCAACACATGTTTATTTTGCATATGAAATTAGCTTGGGTGAGTATTCAGTAGGGTTTGAAATGTAGGTATTATCGCTGTTTGTTTCTGTCGCCAAGCTGTATTATTGTAGTCCGCTTGCAAGTATTTGCAGCCATCCATATTATAGACATTAAATATTACAACCTTACTAAATGCAGACATTAATGGGAAATACGAGCGTAGGTCTATGCCATACCGTATTTAAATAATGTAATGTTCTGAGTGGTGTAATAAGTATACTGTTCTTGTTTAATGGTAATCATGTTACTTACTACCATATATCACCATGTGCACAATTTACTCATCTTATAGAGTTTTTACATTTTTAAGAAAAGAACAGAAAATTACTGTTTATTTTGAACATATTAAAATCATTGAATCACTGTATTCATGATAAAATAAATAAATAAATAATTTAACAATACCTAATTATTATATTTATCTTTTTTGTTTTTTAAATATAACTTTTAGAATAACGCGTTAATTAAAATGCTATTTTTTATATTCTGTTACGCGCTAGTCAGAAATAAAAAATAGCATCCATAAAATTATGAATCTGTAATAGACAACACAATATCAATGTGTTTGTTTGATGTTTTTTATCTATAGTTTGTTATGATTTTTGACGTTTTGTGTTCCGACTTCTCTCTGAATTCGGGATAGTTTCCTAAATAAAACTTATTTATTAAAGTATAAATAACCATAGTTTTGTGCGACTATTGGAATAAACTAAGGGTGAGCAATAAATTTTAATATAATGTTAATAGTGAAATTGAAATTATTTAAGGTTATGATAATGTTTTGTTCATATATGTAAGAACTTTGAATTCCAACACAAAATTTGTATTCTGCCAGAACGATAGTGTGATAATTCTTGCCCATAGAAAGCTGTAAGTACCTGAGACCAAAACAGCAAAGGTATAGGTAGATACACAATAATATTGTCCTTGGCGTTACCATGGCAACAGGATATGTCAGCAGTCAGGCATGATCTTGAAATTTCTATGTTCGCAATTCTCCAAGTAATCAATTACAATTAAAGCATTGTGCGTACAATGTAATATAATATTAGTTACTGATATATAGATTATAAATTTTCCATTTACTGCTTGAATCATTCAGCTGATCACCGTACTGCTTGCTACATTAAGTTAAAAAAAAAATTACATTCCATTTAACTCACTAGTAAATATCTTAAGAGTATTAAGTATATATATTTTGTAAATAATTTTTCATGGATCAACTTTTGCATGGTGAAAACTTGCAATAATATTTTGTTCCTACACATTAAATAGCGCATTTGGTGTATATTGAATAAGCAGTGACTGTTGAGGGATAACGGATGCTATTTTTATGTTGGCAATAGCCATTAACATAGGCCGGGGCATATGTAAAAGCTAGCATGATATAATCTAATATTGAAGTGGTATTAATACAATGATTGCCTGGCTTTTTGGTAGTAACAACATGCCAAGTTTATTTCCATCATATTATGATGGCATCATCCTGATTAGTATCAGGCATAAGTTCTAATTCTGTTTATAAATTTTTTTTAAACCAAAGATTGTAGTTTTAAAATTTGACTTATGGCAACAAGTATGTTGGTTCTTATATACAATTTTCTAGAATAGGAACTTGATTAATTTAGAAACTTAAGCAGACATACAGCTGTTCCTAACTTATAGCCATCATCATATTTTATCTTAAAATATTAATTTCACACACACGGATATACACCTTATATCTCATGAAGGGATAGACAGAGACAAAACTGGTGCATCCACATTCTGCTTTGTATTTTGTCCTATGATGTGATAGTGGGCGAGCCTATTGCTATAGCGGGGACTAATTATAATACTAATTTCAGACTCATGCTGCTACTGAGTAGAAAACCCAATATCACATTGCCCTCCCAGGGTTCGAACTTGAGACCTTAGCACAGCAGTTTAACTGCTAAACAACTACACCAATTAGGCAGTCATTAATTTAAAAGGTTAAATATTTATCAGTATTTTTCAAAATCAGTATTAACTGGAAAGTTCTGTAATAACTTTTAAATTTAAAATGTATGTGTTGCTATATTACCAATAATTTATAGATAACATTTATATTGTTACTATAACATTTAATATATAATGAAAGTTGAATTAAAACATGATTATAAGTTGTATTCTCAAAGAGAAAGGATGATTTTGCTAATTCAATAGTTCATTACACTATAAATGTTTCTCAAGTATTACCCAATTGAAAATGGTACTGTTAATGTAGAAGAAAATTACTTCAGCAATTCCATTTGCCATAAATTATATTTGCCGTAGTAAATATCAGCGAGAAATTAGCAGGTAATAGTTATTAAATGTGTCCATTATTGGTTCTCTTAAGGGGCAGTGATTTGAATAGAGATTTAGGATTTTATTTAGAAAAAATAAGTTTATTATTTCAATAAGTTTTGCTTGTAGCTCTGTCAGTTGTTCCGCTAAATAAATCTCCAACAGAGTACTTCTGTGTATGTACAAGCTTGTGTAGTGCATACTACAAAAATACTTACAGATGTATAATATTAGAAAGATTTTTAATAATTTTTAATTTTCTTTATTGTATGACCTACCTATCTTTGAGACCTAAGCTAATCTCACCTGAATTCCTGGCAACAGACATAAAATCTATTCTGATACCAACATGCATTGGACCAGTGTTGTATTTTTACTATATGAACTCAAGTGTATTACTATCATCTAACGCCACCATGCTTGATAAACTTCTGCGGTGACCTTCGAGCCGTGATACATGGTTGCAATAAAACACCGCATTGTCAGAATTGGAGAGAACCACCAAATGCCTCCCTCATCTACGATCGTCCTCTTATTGTCCCATTCAAAATCTATTTCGCTCTCAGCTTTTCCTGTTCACTGTACATTTATTGATACATAGATTTGCTTCCACGTATCCAGCAACTCGAACCTGTTGTGAACTATCACAGTCATTAACCATATAGTTATGGCTACCGTATATTGCGAGATTACGACCTCTTTCATCTACATGTGCGCTCATGAGGTGGAAAGTTTACGCGAACTATAAAATCCCGGTTGTTGACATGATTCTCTATTTGCTTAGCGATTCCATTTGATAGTCGGATTATGTGGTGATGTCTATTTGTGAGGTAGTTGGCAGTTACTTGCGGGATTTGATGGTGTTTTGGAATTTCAAGGTTTTATGTTGATATTACGGTAAGTTTTATTGTAAGTTTTTTAGGCTTTTTTTGTAGCAGAAGTCAGATGAGCAGATAGTTTATCTAATCGTAAAGATGACTATAGTCCACGAACAGTCCGATGGATTGTCGCGAGGTGATTTCTTGGATATCTGGCAACGTAACAGCTTGCCACCGTTTTACCAGATAAAACTTGCTATAATTAAAATTAGATGCCTGTGCCGCTTTACGAATATAGCTATACTACGTCGCAGTACTAACAATCGTAGGTGTATTAAGACTCTACCCCGAGCAAACGGCCTTGAGCATTCGTATCATACATCTTCGGCGCACGATTTGCGGTGGGAATATGCAAACATTTACGAAAAATTTCTTTAGAATATTATGTTTTTAAAAATTGTAAACTACCAAAGTATTCCTTATTAAATTTTCTACTTAATTGTTTTGGTTGCATATTGAAATTATGTATACTTTAGGTTCACGAACGGAATCAATAATTTAAGTGGCATTTTTAGTACGAAATTAATAACACATTTTCTACATTATAAGAAATGTGATACTACCAAAGTTAAGATAATGAATTATAGCATTATGATGTTTAATTTTTTTCTCTATATGTTTCATAAATTTCGTATAGATAGCTTGGAAGATCTATACGAAATTTATATTATTTTTGGAAAAATATGTTAAACGTGCCGTTTTGGGGGAGCACATTAAGCAGCCAACTTAAGACGGATGATTCGTGAATGATAAGTCGAATAGACGGCAAAAGTTATTGGTCAAGTAAGTCTCTCAAAAGTTATTGGCATCGTAAAACAATTTTACTTGGTAGCTTATTTAATCCGGTACGCGGCAATAGAACCAATTTACTATTAACGTTAACAGGTAAAAGTTTAAAGGCTATAAAGTGAAGTGCCATCTTGTCCTCTTTATGTTCTGTTTAGGGCTTTCGTTTTAGGGCGTAATGCGTATAGCCTGTCGGTGATTTGTTTGCTGCAAAATTGCGTCCTTCTTTATAGACTTAGATACGAGGACCACCGGCGGTGGCGAATGTGTGGTGTGTTGTGTCTTGTTGCTGTGAGAAATAGGTAGGAAATGATTTTTTATTTTAGCCTGGCCACGGGAATGAAAAATCTTGCCATGTTGTGTTAATATGAAATTAATTTCTTGTATTGACAACGTTAGCTTTAAAACACCAAGCAGGTTTTTTATTTTCCTGGCCAGGTTATAAAGAGTAGATTTTGTTAGTGGTTGTGTGGAAACACTTTCTCGGAATGAAATTTAAACTGTGTACTTTTCTTTGTCAAAAAAAATAAATAATTTTAAATAGGGAAATGTCTATCTTTGTTCCATATTCTATCAAATCCATTTAGCGATGTATGCATTTACTTCTAACAATCATGCAAACATTTTCACAATTGCATTTATACTGTTTCATTAGGTCTTCCAGTCATAGTAAATGCCACGAGAATCTCGCAGGACTTGATCTGTAGGCCTCCCAAGTCATTAAATCTTGGCTATCAGGAACATCATGAATTGCTTATCTCGCCATGTCTGCTACATATCTCGGAATGTAATTGCATTGTTTGGCATCGAAACGAACCAACTTAATCGTTGGCAGATACGTATTCAGATCGGCGAATGATTTTTAATTGAAATGTGTCATCTTGTTAACACGTTACGTGTGTTGCTTTGCTGTCTAAAAACTAAGACTGGTCAACAATTTACGTTCACTTTACTATAATTCCGCTCCGAAGTAGATTCGGCGATATTCGGCGATTCGGTGGTTGTAGACCTGATTGATCTTATTTTTTACGACCGGCGATCTGCCTAAAGTCGACCGTGACTTAGTTATTAAAAAAGCAAACAAAATACAAATCATGTTAATCCCGAAGGAGTAGCTAGAAGTGGCAACTAGGGTTCCCACTTTTCTCTATGAAAGAAGTATTCAAGTCTGTGAAGATTGTCTCAGAAAATTCGACTTTACCAAATACCGAAATACAAAAGTATACCAAAATGTTAAAATGTTTACTGTCACATAAATTATAACACGCTACTTGACTCTATCAACCCTCGACTCTTAGCGAAATTTTGAATATTAACAATTAAGCCACAAACCGATGGTACTGGGACCCAAAGTCCCCATAAAGAGTACTGAGTACGCACCTGTTGGTTAATAGGTGATTATCATTACTCAAGTGCTAACGGTGAACGCATGTCAGTGATTACGGGTTCAAATCTCGGCAATTGTTCATTTGCATTTCTAACCACGCGATTATTGTTCTGATTTAATATTAATACAAATGTGTAGCTAAAATTATGGCTGTTTGTTAATTTGTTATATTATGTGGTACGTTATTAATTTTAAATTATGTATTACGATGAAATGATTTGAAAGGGCTCTACTCGGAGTTGGGTTTTTATGATTTAACGTTCTGGTATGTTTGTTTAGTATTATAATAGCTAACTTCAATGATAATAAACAGTAAACGCAAATGTAAATTTTATTTGTTCATAATTAAAGGATGACTTATGAAGTTAATAATTTATGGCTATTCATATTTATGTAAGTATTCAAGATATAATGTTTAGAATAGGAAAAGGTTTTACATAATAATATTATGAGGAAAATTTTGTAGCATTGTAGGGGCTAATCTCTAGAATACTAATAATATTTTGAAAATTATATTACCAATAGGTACATTACTTCTGAGTGCCTTTTATCCCGTAAAAGTTTCACGCGGGCGGAGCCACGTGCAAAAGCTATATATAATATAATAAATAATATTTCTAAGTATTTTCACTTTCGATTGTAAATTTGGCAATAACTAACAGCTTTTTGAGTGCAATGACGATTTCTCACTTCCGCGCGAACTTTCTCGAACAAGTTTATTGCGTTTTATTCCAAACACCATTCTTCAGTTTGAACACGCCTTAATATCGAGGAAATTAGCAACATTAGAGCAATTATGAAGAACAATAGCGTTGACCCGTGAATGTATTATGGCGCCTTAGTCTTGAATAAAATCTGTTTAGGGTGTAGGTGGAGGGCATCGCATTATAATTAATTGGTTTAATTAATATTGTGCATGCAGTTGAGAAGCTGTTGGTGACTTCATTGTTTTTACTAGTTTTTGATCTTAGATTCGCTTGCGTAATTGAAATGTTTTTTTATTGCTTTGAATGAATGAGCTTGTCGTTCACCTGATGGTAAGCGGTATGTCCGCCTGTAAACAGTATAAGCACCATCCAACACCTTGAAATACAAAGTATTGTTTAGTATTTCATTGCGCTCGCCATCCTGATAATATGAGAAATCTTATTATGTCTTATAGTTACACTTGCTACAATGTCCTTCAAACCGAAACACCACAGTGACTACATACTTGTACTTGGCGGCAGAAATAGACGTTGCGGTGGTACCTACCCTGGACTCTCACATGAGAGACCTACCACCAGTAAACATGATATAGGAAACTCACGGGTCCTTAAAGGAAAGATCCTGTAGAATGTAGATTATTCAGGATAAAATAGTGATTACACGTATCTATTGATATAACGCCATCTTGCTCTATTTCGTTAAAGAATGAACGGGTGTTCTGTCGCGTAATTTTTGGTTACTCTTTAGACATTCTTGTCTGATTTTTCGTTGATACATTTACATATTGCCTTTATCGCAGTCTTAAAACTCCAGCTGCTGAGCAAAAACTTACCCTAATTACAAATGAATTACAAATGATGCTAAGTTTAATATTTTAGGAAGTAAATTAAAGATTATACAATGTACAGTATCTTGCGTTCCGAAATCATTGATAATATTATGTTATATACAATATATACATTTGTAATTATCAAGAACGAAATGTTTTATGCATTTAATGTTGAAATGTAATTTAGAACCGGTGTACACGCGGTGAATAATAATTTTCCACGTGGCTATATTCAATTATAAGCGCGGACGTGTATTAGATTGCAGGAAACTTGTTTAATTTCAGTACATTTATCGGCATAACTGATCTGCTATATTTATCAGCATTCGTTAGTTGAGTCTGGTTTCTTCGTTTGCTAACTATTAATATTTGCTTATGAATGCTAAGTAACTCAAGTAATTGAGTGAATGCATTCGTATTGAGGAAAAGTTAGGGGAATTTGTTAGCTCTGAATTGAATTTACGAGCTGCTTCGGATTTTTGATATGTGCATGGCAGAGTGACTTCACTGCAGCTGATGGTAAGTGGAGTGGGGTCTGATAGAATGTTGACTGACGAGAGATGATTACCCTTCGGCAGTCGACACAATTATGTCTTTATGCCGACCTGTTGGACCCGGATATTCACAGGCTGAGTCCGGAATGCGACACTTACGTGCGTCACTGTGGTGGGTTTAACAACTCGTGTACGGTGTCCGCTATCCGGGCGGATATATAATATATCCTAACAACAGCACATGATGAAACGGAATGTATACTTTCAATGTAATTTTCTTGTATTGTTTACTAGTTTTGTAAAGAACAGCAACTGGTTTTCTTGCATACAAATTAGTATGTAATTTTAAACAATAAATTATTTGACTTGAAATCAAAGATTCAGTTGTTCAAAATTAACTATGTAATTGTTTAAGTAATTAACTAGTATAAGGGCGTAATGTTTAGGGATACAATCTAGTTTTTATGCTTATATATTTTATAATTAGCTTTAATTTTTATTGTAATCTGTTTTGCATCTTAATTTTATTAAAATAAAACTTAAAAGCAACAGACAACTACGCCAGGCGATTCCTTGTCCATGTAAATATGTATACTTCGCTAATGTGGTGTTTACTAAATGCATAGTTAAGCTAACAAGTGGTTGAGTGTGACATTAAGTTGCCAATTAAGGTGGTCGGAGATAAAGGCTTGCAAGTTGCGGAAGCCAAGTAGCCGCGTCGCGTTCAGACTGATTGATAGTGGAAACTGGAGTTACGTGTTGTGATTAATTCAATATCAAATAAATTATGCACATTACTTGATACTCATAAGTGTGATCATAAATGATTTATTTAGTCAATGTGCTGTGTTCTTTTGTCGTATCTGTCTGGCTTAGTAAGCTGATGAAATGAGTTAGGGGTTCTGCAACATTTAGATCAGAAATCAATATATTGACGGAGCATTGAGACATTTATTTTGTGTACGGTTCGAACTTGTAACTGCACGCGTTTAAACCGACTACTTCGCTAATCCGAACCAATCCTTAGGAGCAGCATTTTCACACTTCATAAATTATGTTTGTGCTTTTCTTATTTCCTACCGAATAAATTCCATTTTTGTCATTACATTTTGATTTTTACATTCTCAGTTCTTATACAACAAAATGTGCAAGCGTTTAAGTAAACACCATGGCGCTTTTAAAATTATCAGCACATTGTAAATAATCGTCTTGTGAACAATCCAGCGTGTCGTATACAGTATAGTGGCCGGTCCGTTAGCTAGATGCACGCCCGCGACTCGGCTCGATACTAGACGATTTAATTAACGTATTGTGAGCTGGCCGCTATTAACTGCAGCCTGCAAGACTTTCGTGTTAAGGCGATGGCAGTTTAGTCGGAATAGGTCGGATTTTTATAGGATTTGTGGTTGCTTCTGGGACTACAGCCAGGTGATTTTAGACTTTATGGAGTCCTGTTAGGTCCGAAGATAAGACAGAACAGCTTGGCGCAGATATATTAGGAGAGCTGACCCCATATAAAGTGGGAAGGAGTAAAGAAGAAAAATTTGGTCTGATGATTTTGTCTAGTAAAACAATATGATTACTTAAAATGTTGATACGCTTTTTAGTTAGTTTGAACTCTGGCGGGACCTGTGCTTTATTAATTAGAGAGTCGCAATAATAGAATGTACTAAATAGTGATAATACAAGAATATCGAGAACCTGGATGCATAGTCTCTTGTCCTTGATCGTTTATATTATTTTCTGATAAATTTTCTAACACAATTAATTTAAGTTCTACATGTGGGCGGACTAAAATGCTCTAAATAAAAACCTTTACAATTAAAACACGCAATAACTTAATATCAGATAAAAAAAAAACAAATACAATACTGAAGTCGACCCCTTAACCATAGGCTCTCGATAAGGGATTATGCGCCATTATTATGCAGCGCTCTAAGGTTTCGGGAACTCAAGCTCTCGTCAATTAAGGTATCTGTACAACCCATCTTCTATTCAGGCGGGCCAGCCTGGGACGAAACCTAAACGGCACAATAGCTCGGAATAATGAGACAACCAGTGAAGGCTGGAAAGGTGCATTCACACGGGACGGGGCGGGTACGTTCGGCAACGACCGATAATTACTGCTTGCAGTTTATAATGATTTAGGTTTTGATGGAGTCACGGTTTGGGGTTTAGATTGGTATTGAGGTTGCTGATGTGCATTGTTTATTTTGTGGTTGAAATGATTTTTATTAACCATGGATATAGGTTATGTAAATTAAATTAACATTCAGTAATTTTTAAGTGCTGTTTACGTTTTATACAAATATTTGATGCCATGTTTATACATATTTAAATGCATTCTTCTAGGATAAAAGGCATAGTAACATACGTTTACCCAGGACTCTGCCTATATCTTGTTAAATGTATACAAATTCATTTAGCGGTTGAAACGTTTATTTCTAACAGATATTTAAGTATCTTCACAAACTTTCACGTTTATTACAGTAAGAATAATATTAACTGTGAAGAGATTCCTCACTTGGAATCCGTAACCACCGTTCGCATGGGTTTTAAGTTTCGCCATCGAGGGTGATTATTATTTAGTTTGTTTTCATATGCATTAATGGTTTATAAATATATAAAAATGTAAAAAATAACTTTCAAAATAAAGAATAATAATTAACGAATTAATATTTATACCACACAATAACGTATCGGCATCGTCACGTCGCATTGTGAATTGACATCAAATAGAACTTAAATGGTTTCGGTAGATGAAAAGGTTACGCGAAGGTTATTTAATGGCTCTTAATAGGTTCTGAAGGAATTGTCTTGTGCCAATTTTGGTATGCGCTCAACTGTTGTACGTAATTGATAACTTGTCTAATATTACTGTTATGCCTTTGAATAAATAGTTATGTTTTGATGTATGGGAATCTTTGTGAATTGAATTTGTTTAATCTGCTTTGGATGGATACATATAGTTACCTCCAATCTTTTTGTAAGGAATGTAGGTAGTCACGAATGGTGTGACGGCTATTGTTTTCAAGTAATAAAGGTTGACAGGTAGCGTAGGGAGTGGTGTACCATAACGTGAGGCCTAAATACACGACTTAGACCTAATAGGCGAAAGGCAATAGACAAGAGAGGCAGTCTTCTTCTTCTTTAAACCAAAATGGCTTCACCGTTTTATCGGTGAGGTGAAGGGTCCATAGAACTCGATTCCTGTCGGCTTCCCTTTTGTAAGTTATATAAAGTCTAATTATTATCATTAGAATAATTTACAGAGAGCATTTATGTGTATTATTAGTACCTATAAGTTGTATTGGGTTTGCTTTTGGAAAAGCTTTCGCCACTGACAGACAAACAACTTATAAGGAAATGTTATTTTTAACTAGGACTTAAAAGGGCTTAACTTAAAGAACACATTGCAGTGAAAAAAATTGTTCTGCCTAATTTAAAGAATAGGTTATGTCCAAAATTATAATGAGCGCATTAAAATTAAACATGAACTTTCATGTCCGCAAATTGTGACAGCAATTAATGAGGAATCAAATTGATTAACAAATATTTAACTTTTTTTATTCCGTCATTATGTTCATATCTGTATCAATATATCAATTGCGATGTGATTAATGACTTGATTATTTATGTTCAAATTAAAACAAAAATATATATGTTGTTAATCAAATTATAATTGTGCCATTAAAATACAATTTCTTTAGATTAATTTATTTACGTTGACAGCTATTTATTAAGTCAATTTATAATGTTTAATACGCTATTTTATGATTGGTTCATAATTGATGAAGGTTTATCGATATCATATCTATTTAGAATTTTGAAATATGTAATTTACAACAAATTATACTTAATTTAAATAAATGCTGTATACTAGTCGTAAATTCCGGAGTCATTTTGATCTCCCATGATTACTTGGTAATCGATTAAGCTCTTAACTGGTTTATTTGACTACCGCTTCGCTAACATTAAGATATCAAACGGATATCGATGAAGTATGTGTCATCAATTGTGATTATTACATTATTAGGGTTACCACATGGACGATAGAATAGTTTGTTACAACAAAATGAGCGTGTCTGGAATTACTGTTAAGTGTTTATACCAAAAAACACTTTAGTATAATAAATATATATAAGCCATGTGGTCCTACCGACATCTTTAGTATTTAAATTAATTTAAACGTCACGTGGTGTACCATTTAACGATTTACTAATTCAACAACTCGTATTATAACGTGGTGGGTTTAGGTCCAAATCCAATAATCATGGATTGAGACTTTTGCACTACTTAAGGCCAGTAAAATACTTCAAATATTCTCAGGAGGCAACCCTGGATTAGCTTAACCGGTAATGATGGTAACGAGTAACAAATGGAAACTCAATCGAATCCGTTGGCATGCAGCGGCGAAAGTGAACCGCGCCGCGGTCGACGGACCGTCGACTCGAAACCATTCGTAATTACTCTGTTATGCATTCCGGGATAGATCGTTCGGATTTTTTTGGGAGATTTAGTGCATTGATGTCTGGAGATATGGTTGGTTTCATTTACTTAGAGTCTAGGGCAGAGAACTTGGTGATAGATCTACACGTATAAAATCGTAGATTTGCCGTGTCCTATATAAATTAAATATTTTTGGATAAAATACCTAGCAGATGCGAAGAATATAAAGGAATGGATTCGTAAAAAATATTTATGAAATAAATAAGACCGTGCTCTGGGCCCGTATTCTGTATGATAGTGTAAACGCGTACCGCGGCCGTGTCATGTTATCTTCGAGAAATGTGCGTGGAATGGTATTCTGTAAGCTAAATCTCTATAGTCCTAAACATGATGCGTTGTGTTACGTGCTTGTTACGCACTGTTAAAATAACGTGCGGGATAGAGAATAAGGCCCCTGACTACATGATTTATTATGTTACGAAATATATGAGGAAGAAAGAATGTCAAACTGAAGTTTAGTAATAATGGGACTAAATTATACGACAAAAGCTCTTAAAATATTAGGTTTACACAAAGAGTTCTAAAATTATATACATATAGATGGGAAATTGGCCAGACTGTTATACAAAATTTGCCCTCATGCGATGGTTATTCAATCTACCGTATAATAGCAAAACACCAATGTAATTATACTTTATATTTTTGTCATATCATGATTTATATCTTTAATGCCCATATTAGCACATTTTTTGTAAATATATTAACTGTGACATCTTGTTGCACGCACATTTCAAATAAGACAACGATTTACTACCAATTGCTAATAACTTTTGGAGCACTAATTTGGTCGTAATTTCCGATCCGTAACTATTCTGTTTAAAGTCTATGGGTTTAGATAAGAAAAGCGCTCGCGTGTGGCATCACCATAGAACTGAAAAACATCGCGCGACGCTACACGCAATGAATTTAATGTAGGGCAAATAGGATACATAAACCCTGGCAAACGATGGCAAGAATTGTATATCGGTAAAACGAATTGAATTTAAAACAAGTAAAAAGGTATTAGAACTTACATTGCGGTTATTACGTGAGTTAACGACGTATGATGAAAATGGAAGCCATTTTAATCAGATCTGTCATTGTGTTTCAGGATTGTGCCACTCTTTGGCACAGTAACAGCTCTGTTATTTCGTTTCATCAGGTTACTTAGAATCCAATCTATTCTATCATATAACCTATTATAAACTTTATCTCTAATGTGAGAAATGAACAATTCGTCTGGCACTATGGGAGGTGATCGTCTATCCAGTTGTCCCACTTGCTCGTTTGATAGCATGCTCTCAAAATGATTTGCATAGATCGCCAGCACCACACTCATTTAGTAACCTTGCAAACTCTAGTCTCGAAAACACACGTATTTATGTAACTGTTTAACTATTAAGTAGAAATTAAAGCTTGACTTAAAGTATAAAATCAATTAAACAAGGGTACGGTACAGGTCAAACGATACAAAACAGAATGGCACTGAAATCGAGCACACAATAGCGTGTTTAGTGTCAAATAAATAACGCGAAACGTTGTTCGCTTTAATTATACATTCTTGATCGTCGGCACTAGGCAGTAAAACTTTGCCAACTAAATGTAAAAAGCTCGCCGGCGCGCGGGAATGTGTGCCCACCGTTTCGTTAGGGTTGTTTGTTGGTGGATTTGTTGGGAAATTGATGTCATTGATGTAAGAAGTAGCTGAATTGTCAAATGTATTACAATGTAATTTGAAACAATGTTTCTTGTTTTCCATTTGATGTAAACAGTCGTATACAAGTTAAGGCCGACCCGAAAACATAGGAATTTTTTTAGATTGTTTTTTTTTTATAATTTCATGTTACTCCTTTTGTTTCTGGCTTTGATCATGTTGAACACTGTAACTGCTGTTTGTGTAAAGCTCATTGGAATTCTACAGATTTAAGAAAATATTAAAAAAGAAATCTTTGGCAACCCTACCACGAGACATGTTCGCATGAGTCGACAGACTGTTTCTATGTTTCCTTAACGTGGCAGTACGATGGTGATCGTTGCACGATGTCATCTCTGGACATTTTTAAGCCTTCGAAAACCTAAAGGTAAATAATATCTCATATGGCAGCCCTACGTCGGGGCATGTTCTCACGAGTCGACAGGCTGTTTGTGTGTTTCCTTAGCGTGGCAGGATGTTGATCGGTGCACGATGGCATCGCTGATTTATCGACGTGGTCGCGCGTAGTACATGGGGTTTGATGTTTGTGTTATGTACACCTGTCCACGGATTTGTATGGGAATTGCGGTAATTTCGTTTTGGCTGTTTAAGTTTATGAAAAAAATAATATATATGTAGACATAGAGTATAGTGGACTATCTCAAAGTTTTACAAGTTTGATAACATGTGTCTTTAAAGGCTGATATTATAGACTGTTTCAATTGCTCACTACGCGCTAATAGTAAAAATAAATCAATCAAAATAAATCTTCAACCGCGCATGCACATTGACCAATCAATATAAAGTATGTTGACATTTTCGCCATGGACCGGGCGATAAAGGTTAAGATTATAGGAATTGCCCATTAGATAAAGTCATCGTCATCAGTCGCATCGTCTAAGGACTTAGCGATGGTCTCAAAATGAAGGCTCGCTTCGTGTCATTCTGAAATTTGGAATCATTTTTCGCGCCAATCTAATCTATGTTATATATTTAATGTTCTCGATTAATGAGATAAAAGCCTTGTTCTAAAATACAAAAATAAATAAGTAAATAAAAATATACTATTAAACAGAGACTGTTGGCAATAATTTCTATGTCCTTGGCACTTGACGAGAATTATCGAATGCCGAGCATAGTTCTCTAAACATTCAGCGTCTGAACTGCGCGGCCTTGTTTAAATTTATTCAGAAGTTATGTGTTTGTGCATTACTTGAATGCCTTCATTATTTCATTCTTTTTATAGTTTTTATATGAGAAGTTTAAACTGCATCTTTGAAAAAAACGTTGAATTTGGTACTTGAATTTTTTTAAAGGATTACGTTGCGCGTGGTGACGGACTTGTTAGCTACCCAACGCATTTGAGACAAATAAGTTCGTCAAATCGTGTCATAGTATTAGAGTTTTTGCATATATGCTTATACGCATGTAAGAGTTATTTCTGGTAGTAGTTGAGTTTTTTCAAATATTTATATACGCATGTAAGCATTACTTCCTGAATTTGTTTGTTAGACTTTCATCCGCCAAACCCACACATTTATCAACGAGCTACCGAAATCGTCAGTGACTCGCATGCAGTGACGCTTTCAACAAGGCGATGACAGACATTTGACGCGCGCACACACACACACACACACACACACACACACACAACGTCACGCATTTATCCCCGAAGGGGTATGCAGAGGCGCACCAGGGCACCCACTTTTCGCCAAGTGTGTTCTGTCGCTTGATGTGATAGGAGGCGTGCCTATCGCCATATCGGACATAAATTCCAGACTCCGGGCTGATACTGAGCAGAAAAACCCAAATTTCACTTTGCCCGACCCGGGATTCGAAGCCAGGACCTCGGAGCGCTGTCATACATTTGACGCGATATTCCTTAGTCATCCATTGAAAGTCCACAAAATATTAGAACACCGTTCCAAGTTCCGATTCTAACTATGCATGATGATCATTTTATGTCAGTTATGTACGCAATCACAATATATAAATTTTAATACTGAATTTAACTATTTGTATGTGACACGCACCGTTGCCAACATAAAAGCCAGACGTTCGAACAAATACGTGCACGTTTCGTAATGTTTTGTTGCGACTTGCGGTACTCAGTTCCCACGGCTAGTGTACGGCTTAGTCGATATTCGATACTTCTATGATAATTTATTTAAGAGATTAAATCAGTGATTTAAAATTTTGCAAGCAACTAAAAGTGAATAAAAATGATTACAATGGTTCTTGAATATGGGCGATCAAATCAGTAGTTTTTCTATTTTTGCAAGCAAACGATAAAAATGACTACAACGGTTCCTAAATATGATATAATTCGTAAGGTCATTGTCAGTTTTATTGACTATGAAATTTAACAGCAAAGCGAAAACTACTTTGATTGTTTCAGTCAGATAGTCATATCTCGACGGGACTGCCTTCAATTAAATTAATGATTGATGCTGTAACCAAAATATGTCCAAGAGTCTACATATATAATATGGGTCTGTTTCTTTCCTATGTATTTTTTTATCACGATACTCGACATTTATTTAAAAAGTATTTTTTATTTTGATTTCTATTGCTGTATAACAAGTTACGTTCTATGCAACTAACCTAAACATTTAGCTATTTTCATTAAAATCAGTTTATCGATATTCAGATCCACAATTATCGCTTCATGAAATGAAAAGTATCGATATTGTCGTCCTTCATTTCACGATAACCCATAAATCTCGGTTATCGCAGTCGAAAATATCGATACAATCGTGCGAACTCTATTCCACCGAGTGTTGCCTTGTCCACCAGACGCGGCTCAGACACGCCTCTACCGGGCCTATCATGTCCAACTGTCATCCCACTTTCAAATTAATAATGTATTGTGGCAAATATTGTGTGTTTCGTGAAATTGTTATTTACCCCTGTCTTGGATTTACGTCTTGCACTCGTGAGTTCTAGTTCGTGTGGGATTTGATTTGGTTTATGAGGGATGTGTGTTGTTTTGGCTTAGGCTGGATTTGATTGTTTTTTTTTCCCAATGTTTCACAAATGCGTTTTTATTTGTATACACAAAAAAGGGGGTTAAGTTCGTGTCTCTCATAGGGTGAGGGAGGATCGAGGTTCCGCTATTTGATACGTAGTTCGTCCCCACGGATTTGATTGGTTGATGAGGTGTTAAACAGTTGATGTGTTGGAATAGGCAGATAACAGTGGCGGAAGGTGAATTTTTCCAAAAGGGAACCCAGACACAACATAAAGGTACTAATAGGCATGAATGTGGTCTGCAAATCGTTCTAATGATAGATTCTATGTATAATAATATATAATAATATAAGCCCTGTATTATATACTTGCCCACTGCTGAGCACGGGCCTCCTCTACTACTAAGAGGGATTACTTTTAACTTCTCAGATGTGCAGGTTTCCTCACGATGTTTTCCTTCACCGTTAAAGCGAACGATAAATTCACAAAGAATACACACATGATTTTTAGAAAAGTCAGAGGTGTGTGCCCTTGGGATTCTATGTAAGATTCTATGTTAGGATGTCTAGGATTCTATGTTCTTTTTTCTTTTCTTTTTTTCTTATGGATTTCCTCTTATCACGTTCTGACATACCTACTTTAAAGTTTCCTTATGCATTCCCAGTACTTTAGAGTACTTAATCCTAAAGTTTGTGGGTGTTGTAGAAGTAAACACAGGAACGACTTGAACGGATTTGGATGAAATTTTACACACTGGTAGACCATGTCCTGGATTAACACATAGACATAGTTATAACACATAAACGTACTTACTGGTAACTTGCACTCATGAGTAATAGTGGAATTTTTTAATCTGTTTTTTTTTTTTTTTAAACAGCCACTGGCGTACGATGTATTAGGGAGTTTTGTAGTTGCAAAGGGTTTCCACGCGAGCGAAACAGCTCGCAACGCCTAGTCTAAAAACAAATAAAACTTTAGAACAATGTTTGGAAAACACATGTTATATACGCATTTATGAGAAATAATATACGTTTCGGTTTATGTTTCGTAATAAAATCACGTTGAACGTTTAATGCTAATTAATCGCGTTTATCCGTCCGTACGTTAGTAAAATACACCCATTATTAGTGCGAGCATCGGTTTTACGCCTTTTGTGGCGAATTAAACATAAATTACAGTCTTCGCGTCTGTTTATAAGCTGTTGTTAAAGGGATGGTGTTTTCCATCGATTATGCTTTTGACGAACAATGAGTTATAAATTTCGAATTTTATGAATAAAATTGTTTAAGACCACTAAGAACGGAGCTTTTTTTTTAATTTCATACCTTTAGTTCGGGAAAGAGGTGTGTGTAAGGAAGCGGACACCCAAAAAATCTATTTGGGCTCTGGTTATTTTATTAAATATACTTTAATGTAAAAAACTTTGGAACATAGATATATTGGGCATCAGTTGTCGACCATGTTCTGTTCATGTATCTTTCCCATTCTTCTTAAAACTTCGGGACAAATCAGGCGATGACATGAAAGAAAACCTTTATAGAAGTTTCCACATCAGAATATGCATATGCACAATTCAAATTACAATAGAAATCAATGGATAAACCAACAAAAGCCACCGCCATAACTCTACCGAATCGCAGCGCAAATTCGCTTCAAGCAAATCCGCGCTCGGTACTATAATTACGTGCGATCAATGCGGTACAGCTTTATTGAAAGGCATGCTCGGAGGCGTGGGACATTACGTGATGGTCGGCTTGTAATTTGATGGATTAAGGTACAAGGCCTTGTAATGACGCCTAAAAATGTGTTTGACGTATTGCATTGTGGAAAGACGGACGGAAAATGGATTGTTATTTAAAAATTACCTTTGAGTTTTGTCCTATCAAATAATATATGAAAAGCAGTGTATTATAGCCACTAGTCAGTGTATCTACTTCAGATAATAAGACTTAACATCTCATGTCTCAGGATGGCAAGCGCAATACAATACCAAACAATACTTTGTAATTCAAGGCATTGGATGGTGTTTCTACGTTTTATGGGCGGTTGTATCGCTTACCATCAGGCGCACGGCAAGCTCGTCTCGTCATTCAAAGCATTAAAAAAAATATAATAAACGTATTAGGACAAACAAAAAAACTGATGAGATACAAAATGTTGCAACAATATTTAGTAAAACATTTTCGTTATGTAGGTATATCTATTTTAAGAAACACTTGTTTATTGATACATGTTTCATTGAAGTATGTAATGGTAAAATTTGCGCAAGAGTTTCGACCCGAAAAATCAAATTAAGAAGCCTAGGATTAGTGGTTATCTAATGCTGTTTTCTATCATATCATTGGAGTGAGCCTTGGTGAAATGTGGAGATTTGTTGCACCTTAGCCCAACTTTACTTAAAACCATGAGCTTAATGTTAATAAAAGTAGCAATAAAATTAGCTCAACTACGCAACTATTTAGTAAATGCTAAATAATAAGAATGTATATATAATAATAAAAAAAACATACAGTCGAATTGAGAACCTTCTCCTTTTTTGAAGTCGGTTAATAATAAGAAGCCGCCGTCGAATTCTCATTTGATTTAAATCATGGAATTATTTTGTATCACGCATATTTTCTACTTCCACGATTTAAATACATGAGGTGACATTTTGAAAGAGCATGTTTATAAAAAAAACTGTGTTTTAAATAATTTGTAGACGTGTTTTGTTACGGAATTCGACAAAAACATAGACAGCTGCATTCAATGGACGTTGCATTTGCATAAGTTTTTAAAATTTAAATGTTAATTATGTAAATCGATTCGATATCCTTCCTTTGACTTTAAAACAATAGTGTTTGGCTACTTAAATGTTTTACGTGTAAAACCCAAAACTTTGGACTAACAATAGTTAATTTTAAGCAGTACGTACAGTATACGTACCTATTAGAAATTTCGATTATTTCATTTGTATAATACATGTCGAACTAGTTAGGTTTATTGTGGTTTTTTCCATATTTTTCTTTGGACTTATCTATACTTTATAGTATTTATTATATAAATTTGAAGAGTTTATTTGTTTGAACGCGCCAATCTCAGAATCTACTAAACCGATTTCGAATTTTATTACACTAATAGGAAGCTACATTATTCCTGAGTGCTTATAGGCTACTTTCTATCCCGAGATTTTTATACCGGGAAAACTTTTTCCCGCGGGCAGCGTTTATCAAAGCTAGTATATATATTGATTATTTTTGCTTGACAGCATAAATAGACATGGTGGCACCAATCCAGGTGGATTCTCCCGTTCGAGTAATCTACCAAGTATAATAATACCTATGTCAGACATAACAAAAGTACCCTGAACCGGCGAGAATGCATGAAAAGATTGATCAGCCAGAATCGTCCAAAGTGACAATCCATAATCTCTGCCTACCCCTATGGGACAGAGACGTGATACTATGTATGTATGTCAAACGTATCTTAGGGCCTCGTCCAGCCACTTCTTAATTTCTCGAAGCTATACGATACTAATCACGGTAATGTAATGAAAATATGCTCACTTGATTGATTATAGGCCATTCTAACTACAAAATAATTGTAGTGGTTCTATATAGCCCAGATACATCATTACTAGAACTAGGTTTCGTCCGATTATGTTTGTGCGGACGTCATTATCTTGATTTAATATGTTTCGAAATTAGTATTATAATTTTGGTCTAGATTAGCCAGTTTAGATATTGCTCGCGGCTGAGGACGCGTGAAAAAAGGTTTCCTGGGATAAAAAGTCCGGCTTTATATTCTTGTGGGATATAATGGAAATTATATTTAAGATTCGACTCTTAGTAATACATCGGTGAAAACTGCATTCAATGCCATGTAGTAGTTTTGCGTGATGCGCGCACAAACATACAAGGCATACATTTTTTTTTAAAAACTGTTGTTTTACGCTTTATTGTTCTAATGAAGACCCGCACATATAAGACTTTCTTCAATGTTTATAATGTACAGACATCGGCCTGTTACAATCGCATTATATGTCAAGATTCTAGGTGGTAGATGCATAGTCTTAGCATTTAATACTGTTTACAAATCTTTAAAAGACAGATCTTTAATGATCGGTAATAAAAGGACCCTCTTTTAAAAGCGGCAGCGTATTATAAGTTCTTGTGTCCTAGGTTTTCATTGGTAATAATGCTAACCAAATATCAGGCGGTCCATATGTTTCTTTACTACCTTTGAACTATAAAAAAGTTACTAAACAAACACAAATTGCTGTTTTGTAATCTGCCGTAATGTGCTGGCCATTGTTAAACCAAAGTTCCTACATAAACAAGTGTCCCAGTTTTCATTGTAGCTTAAAACTAGTACATTTCACCAGGAAATTTATAAATATCAACACGAAGTCGACATTTCCACGACAGACCGGCCGGTTAAAGCCGACCGCTTACGTAAAAGCGTTTGTCACCGCTTCGAATGATCAATCGAACACCAATAGATCACTGGGACGTATCAATCTGGATGCCACTAGGACATCGTAC